>NC_056748.1:234493734-234793734 GCF_019279795.1 Protopterus annectens | reverse complement strand
TGACGTCAACAGTTGGCTTAGTTTCTGGTGTCATTCTAAGGGGATCTGGTTTCTCTCAACCTGGGATGGCATTGTTGGTAGACCACACTGCTTTGCCAGAGATGGTCTTCACATGTCACCTGTAGGATTTTGGTTACTGGCTAAGGCACTTGCCTCCCCCCACCAGAGCCTTTCTTAAGCAAGGTCTCAAGAACAAAATTTCCAACGTGAAAATATCACTCATAAAGTAAGGGTTATGCTGTTAAATGCTAGGAGTTTAAATCAGACACTGCACTCTCTGGAAGCACTCCTCGCCCTAGAGAATGTTGACGTCTGTGCAGTCACAGAAACTTGCTTCAGGGCCTCAGAGAGTTCTTCTGGCCTTGCAAGGCTACAATGCCTTCCACACTTTCAGACCAGAGAATGATCGCGTGAGAACCAGAAGAGGAGGAATATCTATCTTCATCAAAGATAAATATACCTCTAGACTGGTCAGACAGGTAAACTCCATGGAGTTACTCCAACTTCAACTAACTGTGTTTGACCCCCTTTCAAATCATCATTGGCTATAGGCCTCCTTCAATGAACCAGGATACCCACGCTGCTTATTTGGACCTACTTGAGTCAGTCAAATTACAACCAAACACTCTAGTCATGGTCAGTTTTAATTATCCCCTCCATTGACTGGGAAACTTACACGAGTACTGACATGCACAAAGGTTCCTGGATTTTAATGCCCTGGAACAAGTAGTGTGCAACCCCACAAGGGGCTCAAACATTCTCAACCTGGTCCTCACCAACATGGGTGACCGTTGCACCACCACAAGTATAGGACCCTCACTGGTTAAATCTGATCACAAATCAGTCACATTTGAAATGGCTATCACACCTGAACCACCTTAGGTGAAGTCGGGCTAAAAAATGTCATCAAAGCTAATTATATCCTCTTGAGGGATGGCATAAATAACTTCCACGCTCCTGTTCCTACAGACGGCATTGACAGCTGTACTAAGATGTACACAAATGCCCTGTACAAACGCTTATACAAATGTATTGACACAGCTGTACCTGATGGGATCAAAACAAGATCCTGAAGAAAAAACAAGCCTGCCTGGTGGACATCTAGCATTAATAAGTTGTACAACAAGAGGAAGAAGTTGCTGTCTAAGAATAAAGAAAGGGGTCCCAGCACTAGAACACCCTCCTCTGCTTGAACAAACAAATAAGACAACTTGTAGAATCCTCAAAGGGCAACATAAAAAAACAATTTGCAACCATAGCTAAGGATAACTACAAGGCATTCTTCCGCTGTATCTGTAACCTAAAAGGTAGGACCCAGACGTGTGATGAACTAGCTATGGGATGGTATCACAGACACTGATCCTGCGAAAATAGCTAACCTGTTGCTGACAGGTTTGGTGAAAATTTCACCCCCCTGTCTCCTCCAAACATTTCCCTCTACATCTCCCCTACCTTGCATCTCCAAAGACCAAGTTATTAATGCTCTCGCCAAGGCCAAAAACAAAGCCTCTATGGGACCAGATGGCATCCCAGGTTGCATTAAAAATGGTCTGAAACATGAGTTAGCAACTCCATTAGGTACCCTCTTCAACCACAGTCTGAGCACTGGTTTTGTTCCTCTTGAGTGGAAAACAGAAACTGTCATCCTCCTTCATAAAGGAGATACAGCAACAGACCGTGGGAACTATAGACCCATAAGCTTAATTAGCCTTATCTGTAAGGCTATGGAACGAATCATCATGGACCTTATAAATAAGGATATAGGTGATCTCCAAACCCTTGATCCGACACAGTCTGGGTTTGTGAAAGGCAGGTCATTCCTGTTAAACCTGGTGAACTTCTTTGAAAGTGTCACCAGAGCCATAGATGAAGGCAGATCTGTGCATACAGCCTACCTTGACTTAGCCAAGGCCTTTAACACAATCCCACATTCGAGCATCATTGATAAACTCTCAAAGTTGAATATCAATCCTTGTGTTGTCTGGTGGATTGCTAAGTGGCTTACTGATAGATCACACTCGGTCAGGGTTGGGTACTTTACCTCAACCAGTAGACCTGTCAGCAGTGGGATTCTACAGGGGTCAGTGCTAGGCCCCCTGTTTGGAATATATGTCTCAGAAGTTCAGGCCAAAACAGAGGGGCTGTGGCTGACTAGGTTTGCTAGTAACCGCAAATTAGGTGCAGTCATTGAGTCCCCAAATAATTTTAGTATACTTCGAGGGACTTACATAAACCAGTAATTAATGCCAAAGTCATGGACTCAACCTCTGTGCTAAAAAATGCATTATCATCCACTTTGGTAAACTTGAGAACGCAAGTTGACTGTAGCCTAAACTTTGACCACCATGTATCTACTGTGGTAAGGAAGGCATTCTACATTACACACCTCATTAGTAAAGGCATTGCCTCAAGAGCGAAAGATGTCATAACTCTCCTGTACTCTACCCTCATCAGGCCAAAAATTGAGTACTGTGTTCTCTTTGGAATGTACCATACCAGGCACCTGCAACAACTTGAGAGACTTCAGAGATTTCTAACCAAGAAAATTCAGGGTCTCCAGCACATGTTATACATTGACAGACTGAAGACACTGTCACTGTACTCAGCAGCATACAGACTACTTAGAGGAGACTTTTGCCTGGCCTACAGAGCAATCTTGGGCCGAAACCTAATGGAAATGGTGCACATCCACATGTCAAATGAGACAAGGGTCACCCGCTTCAGGGACCTTAACTTGGCCTCCATCATAAATAAGACCTGCTGGAGAGACGGATGTTTCTCAGTGGTTGCCACTCCTCTGGAGTAGGCTACCAGTACACATCAAACAGAGCCCCTCTTTGACCCTGTTTGTGTAGCTTGGATGAATGGATGGGAAACCCATACTTTCCGGGGATTTCAGCTCTGACCTTCTAATCTTCACAGTGGTCTCATAACATCTTCCCCAGGAGAGTCAGTTCCATTTGATTCCTCCTCTGGGGAAGCATATCCCAGTGGAGAAGACATTCGGGCAGAGTATGCCAAGGACTCATCCAAGAAGAATCATTCTCATTAGAGGAATTCTCATTTCTGATCCTTTTTTGGGGAGAGACTGGAGAAAGGGAAGGAGAAGGAAGAGAAACTCCAGTGATTGCCTAAGGGCCATGAAGGTGTTACAGTCCTTGTGCAAAGACTTGCCAGTCAGTTGATTGTTCCTGAGGAAAAGGAGAAGAATGCTTAGTTTTCTGCTGCTTCTTCAGTGGTGCTTCCATATGGTGGGAGGACGAGGGGACCTAATTTAGGCCTGAATTTGACAGTATTGCTAGGGACCTCTTTACGTACCAGGATTTGCATAATGCCTTCAGAAACGATGACCCCCCCCCCCACACACACACACACACACACACACCTTCAAAGCGGACATCTGCATATCCCCCGAGGACATGCTAGCAGGATCCTTTGCGGCCTCCTCAGCAGTACCCTTGAAGAATCACCAGCTACCTCCAAACAGTTTCCGGGCCAACATCAGCCTCAGGAGAAATGTCTGGAATTGGAGGACCACCAGAAACTTCAGGCCTAGATTTCTTGGCCGCATACAGAACAGGCTCCACTGAAGGACACAATGCACTTTCTATAGTGTTGCATGCTAAATGCTTAAGACGTTGGCTCTCTATATATAGACTGAGAAGTGAGAAGACTACACAGGATCTTTGGGACAAAGGCCTTACAAATAACACAGGAGGTATGCTAATGGTTAGAGCCTACGCAAAAGAGACATGGATCATAGGAATCCTTATGTGGAGTTTGCCTTCCACACTAACACTTGCCCTTCCTAGATGACATGTAATTTCAGGAAACAACAATAGCACAAAAAAGAGAAAGAAAAAACCCCAACAGGGCAAATAACTGAATCGGAATCTGCAGCGTTGCTGACGGGCAAACAACTAGAGAAAACATTGACTAGCAGCAGAAAATTTCTGAGGATGGCACATGCTGATATCTGTTGTATACCTGATGTCACTTTATGACCTATGTTGGAAGGAGTCTTATGTGCGACATCACACATATACCGTACAGTAGCTTTAGACTTTTGTGTACTGGCCTGACATTCAGGGCAGCCTGCGTCGGACTCCCTCATGTTATGAATACTGCAACATATGAATAGGACGACATCATATTAGTTTCAGATCCTTAATTTACCATTTGCAAGTATTACATAGTCTTTTTGACATCACAAAATTATGTTGTCAGAACCCAATCTTATCAAATGATATTATTCTCTGGTTTTATTCCTTTGGACTACGTAATTGCCAAAAGTACCTTCAACCAAAATCATGGGAAACATAGAATTTAATATGATATAAAGCCATAATGTGATAACCTCAGCCTGTAATATAAGCATACTGCGGTGGTGGTGCTGTGGTAGCGTTGTCGCCTCACAGAAAGACGATGTCCTGTTCGATTCTCAGCTAGAGCGTCTTCTTTGTGGAGACATGCGTGAATGGGCGTACCTTCATTGAAGGTTGTGCGTCAGGGCTGGCAACTCGGCACGTAAAAATCTACTGCCAATCATTAGCGGACTCTGAGTTCCCTTGTGGCGACCCCTAACCGGGGAAAGACGAAAGACTCAACAACAACACTAAATAACCATAAATCTAACTATGCTTGAACTAAAAAGAAAAACCTATTATCTTTTTTTATAATCAAGACATACAAGACATAATTGGACACCAAAGAAGTATTTGTTATACATTTCAAATATGCCCTATCTACTATTTATCATTCTGCTTAACATATTAATTTGTGTGCAGGTCAAACTATCCACTAAAGAACTATCAATCATACACACACACACACACACACACACAAGTACCTATTTATGCTCCTAACATGAACACAAACATTCACTTTAAGTAATTAGAATATCAATATCAGTGAAAAGGAACTTTACTTCTAACTCTTTTTTAAGAAATGTAAATAAAACTTGCATATATAGTCTTATCAAGTATGTGACTCTATTAGCCTATCAATATACCCATGTCACTGTTTTTATTCTCTACTATTTCCCATAAGTATTAAGTAGTAAGCATCACTTAAACTACAATTTCTTTATTCCAAAAACACACATATAAGTATGCAATAGTATATTATTTCCATTATATAACTCACATATCACTTTATAATTTCAGTTTATACAAGAATGTATTACTCTGCAGCTGTGCTTCCTTTTACTATATGCACTAATTACTATTCATATTTTAATGGTTTCATTTACTAACTTAATATTTTTAAAGTCATATAACTTATTTTAATGATGTGAAGCTTCAGAAAAGAACAAGTTGCATATGTAAGACGCCAAGTCTTAAGTGACAAGACAGTAAGTACAGCAAAGTCAGTGTAGTTCATATATATTCAAACATGCATGATCATGCTGTCAAATATACATTTACCTCATTCTTTACTAAAAAAACTAAAGAAGCTTTTTATGAGTTTAATTTACACCTAATAATCTTTTTTTTTTAATTTAATGACATTAAAGTTTTATATTTAATGTTCACCTTGTTTAATTTAGTCTTCTCTGCCTCTACAATTTTGTGGAAATATTTCCTGTTTCACAGGATGTTTAAAGGTCAAAGAGTTCTTCCTGAAGCTGTAACAGGTCTATGACATCATTGTGAGGCTTCTGTGAGCGAGAAGCAGCTCAAGACTCATTCCAAAGCTTGAAAAACATTTAAATGTGCTTCAGGTGGGAAAAACGGTGTTTACCTTCACTTTAAAACTCTCATGACCACATCAGGTGAGCTGCTACAGTATGGAAAGCCATTTTAAACAGACTTTTACTTGAAAAAGTAACTGTAAAGCTGTTTCATGAAAAACGTATACCTTTCATTTAACATCAGAATCACTCAAGGAAGCAGGTTTACCATTTTATACAAGCCATATACTTTTTAAACAACTAAATATTTAGTAGGAGAGAGAGAGAGAAAAATGCGCGCACGCACACACACCCCCACACCCACACCCACACACACACACACACACCCACACCCACACACACACACACACACACACACACACACACACACACACACACACACACACACACACACACACACACTAGACATATCACACAGCATTACATTACATTACCACTGTTTGTTCTCCTTTAAATATCCAGTATTTACTTATTATTAGTGTAGAATTTATATGTTATACCATTTAATTACATTCAACAGTAATGAGACACTACGTTTGAATATGAAGGAATGCATGGATTTGGTCGTACGGCCAGTTGTCGAACGCACCATGTCGAACTGCAGAACGCCAGTATGGCATAATTGTGAATGCAATTATGTCGAAACGCCAAACATCTCCCGCTTTTTGACCCATGGTAGCGCTTGCTTAGGTGGTAGAGCGGTCGGAAATGTCGAATGTTTTAGAACATTCCAACCATTCGACATCGACATTTTCGTCATTTAAGTTCGGAGAACACCCTGTTCGACAATTGGCAGTACGACCAAATCCATGTAAACCGAATATGAATACTATTATTGACCTCAGAAGAACTAGCTCCCTGACTTTTGTTCATGTTATTCATCAGTAACCCATATATATATATATATATATAAATATATATATATCAGATTGAATAAGTAACTTAAAATCAAATAAAAAAGTCTTTACCTTGTTTCAGATGATGCTCTTATTTAGAAGTTAATGAGAACAAGAGTATACTAAGAACTTAACTTGTCCAATGTAAGTTAATTCGTTGGTCTCTAGGATTTTTACTTTTTCTTTTAAATTCCATCCATTTCTTTTGGCTTGTCTCTTTAAACTTGTCAGTGTCTAATCCATATCTTTAGTCTAGTCCAAAGGTTTCTCCTTTTGTACAAACTCCACTGCTTCATTTAAGGTGTTGAATGTTTTTGTCCCATAAACAAAAAAAAAATCCTTATTTTAACCAGTACTTCAAGCTGTGCTTTGATGTTTACTTTAAGTTTTTTATTAAGGGAACACATGCCTTAGTTTTAGTCATAATAGAAGTGGAATAGTCATTATCAAACCTTATGGAGTTCTCTCATTTTTCTAGGTGAGTTAGCCCAGGCTGTTTTCAGGACTCAAGTCTTTATCTTGACTTGACATGAATTTAACTTTAATTGATCTAGGAGAAGGTGGATTGTTTTCAGTGAAGTGTTTGAGAGAGATCTGTATGCTGTCTCAATGCCAAATGAGAGTGCTTCAGGTTAGTTTAGGAACTTAGGAAGCCAGTTATTTAAAAATAAAATCATGTCTCCTTCCTCCTCCTCTGGTGTCATAGATTCTTATGTTATTTCTTCTTGACCTACTTTCACGATCTTCTATTTTTCTATAAGTTCAGAATTTGTTTGAGAATAAATTTAATGTGATTCTCATGTTCAGCCAGTCTCATCCATGTCATTTACTGCTTCTTCAATTTATTTGCTCTAACTGTTGCTTAATCACCTCATTCAGGAGATCCATCTGTTGCTTATTTTCTTCTTTAATATTGTCCATTTTCATCTCCAGTTTATCCATTTTTTGATGCAAGATCCTGAATACTGGTTAGTATAGACTGCAGTTCTTTCTCATTGTAGATTCTTGTGTAGTTCCTTTCAAGTGGACTCATTGTAGTAATGAAACATTAAATTGTTCTGACATGGAAAAAAGTAACAGAAAAATCAACAAGTAGATTTTTCTGTAAAAGTCTTATAACTTATTAAATATTCATTTTCCAGCGAATAAGACTGCAAACTGAATTTTCTGATAAAAAAAAATCCTGTTAGAATAAACCAAAATAAGTCGAGCTAAGTTTGTGCTGCTAACAGTTCTTCACCTTGCCCACACCCCACCCTTTTGATTTTCCATACAGAAAGAATTCTCTGTAGAAAAAAAATCTCCTATACATGATGCTCTTACTTCATTCAGAATATACACTGACTCTAGCTGTCTCCCTCATTTCTTTCAGAATTTGAATGACTGGAAGAAAAGGTTCTGTATACCTGGGTCATGCTTTTGCAGCTCGTCATTATCTTGTCAGTACTAAATACTGTAGGAAAGCCACAGCTGTGGAATTTCCTGTCTGGGACTAGAAAAGGGCAGTCTGCCAATTCAGACAATTTAAACTGATTGATGTTAAGTTGTCAATCTCGCCTTCATTCTTGCTTGATGGGTTCGGAGCCGATCCTCGGCTCCGACTCGGCACTTGCTTTAGCTCGAGAACTCCTTTTACCAGCTCGAGGCAGCCCCATATCCCATGATGCAAGGCAGGAAGTACCCAGATCTCGTTTGCCGCTTCGCTTGGGAGGTCTTCTCTTTACCAGCTCCTGGTAAGTAGTTCACATTTGTGATATTTCAAGCCCCTTTTAGTTTAAAACTAATTTTTTGATAGTTTAATTTTAATTCTACCCTTTTTCTGACAGAAATCCCTGTCTCTTTTAATTTTTTGTTAGTCAATTTTCCCTATCCCATCCCCCCCCCTGTTAGGGTGTGTGTGTTGGTGTTTTTTATAAAATACCTCTTGGTATTTGTTTAATTTAATTTTGACTGGTGTGTCTTTGTGTGTTGTGTTTAGGCACCATGTCTAAGGAGAGGGTTTCAGGTTTTAAGAAGTGTGACTCGTGCTGTCAGAAGATGTCTCTGACAGACGGTCACACTTCTTGCCTGTACTGTTTGGGCCCTCTTCACCTGCAGGACTCCTGTGCTATTTGTCACTCCTTCAGCCAGAGAGTCCTGCAGGAGAGACGCAACAAGTTGATTCTCAGGGGTCTTCTTAAGCCGGAGGGCTCTCCGGCTAAGTCGGCTCCACAAAATCAACAAAAACTGCCAAGGCCCAGGCTTCTGTTTCTAAGCCTGCGGCCTCGGCTCCGACTCGTATTGAGTCGAGATCGGCTCCGGCTGGAGCCGATTCTGGATCCACAAAGCTTTCGGCGCCGATGGCTATCGGTGCCGAATCTGTTTTGACCACTTCGATGTCGGCTCCGATCGGCTCCGACACCCATGTGGCGCAGGCATCAGTGTCGGCTCTGATCGGCTCCGACACCGTTACTTTGGTGGCTGTATCGGCTCCGGCTGGAGCCGATACATCGAGACGTTCTGTCGGCTCCGAAGTCGGTGCCGACAGGATCAGTAGTATCGGCTCCGATGGCCCATTCCAGGAAGAGGTCGAGGTCTCCTTCCTTGGAGCCGATACTTTCGGCTCGGCCGCCTCTTCTATCGAACGGAGCCATCGGACCCGATCTTCAAGGTCATCCAGGTTGTCAGATCATGACCTAGAGAGAGTGGTCAGTAGATTACTCAAGTCACAGGTACTGGCCCAAATGTTACACAGTCCGTCTCAGCAGCCGACTGTTGGTCCACACCCCGTTACAGTTCCTCCTTCAACTCTACCCCAGAGCTTGGAGTTGGAGTCTTCGGGCATGGTTACTGCTACGGCTGGAGGACGGATACGCCCTTCTGTTCCTTCAGCCCCTACTCTTATCTCCTCTTCCTTAGAGGGATTCGGTGGTCGGGCTTCCATGGTCTCCTCCGAGGGGGTGAGTGGCATCGGACCCTTGTCCGAGCCCGCTCTTCCCCTTGGAGCCTCGGCCTTGGTGAGCTCGGCTCCGACATCTGCCTCGGAGGCTTCCCTTCGGTGGTTCCTGGAGTTCCTAGCTCTTGAGCGGGTTCTCTCGGACCTGCCTGGGAGGGGAGCATTCGAGGTGATGAAGAGTGTACTGGCCACTGGTATCAGTCAGCAGTCTGTTCCCGTAGCTCCTCCCTCTATGGTACCTGTTGACATCTCTGCCACTTCTCTTGCTACAGGACCCAGAGATCCTCCGCCTTAGGTTTCCCCATTGGGAATTTCCCCCTCTTCCGAGGATTCTCCTGATGTTTCGGGAGATCCTCCTAGGAAGAGGACTTGTAAGAGGAAGCATGTAGACTCCCCCGAGTCTGTCACTTCGGATACTGACTTTGATGAGTCAGAGGGATCCCCTAGATCCCCCTCTGAGGATGTCTCCTTTTCAGACATCCTAGAACTTCTCAAACAGAGGGGAAACTGGCCCACCAACAATCCCTCTGAGGATGAGTCAGTATACCTAGAGGCGTTTGGATCTCGGCCCTCCACCTCCTGGGTGTCTCCGCCTTCGACCCCCTTATGCAGGTTATTGCACGAAAGGCATGGACAGCTCCTGACTCTGTAGAGCCAGTCCCTAGGAGGCCTTCTAAATTTATCACTGCCCCTAGTGACAAACAATTCCTAACCAAGGGTGTCCCGCTGATGCCATGGTGGTGGCTGCGGCCACCAAAAGGAACTTGCAGATCCTTCCGTGCCGTCCATCCTCCTAATAAGGACTCTAGGACCATGGATAGGTACGGCAAGCGGATGTTTTCCTCAGCGACCTTTGCTATGCGTTTAGCTGAATTATCTTTGTCACTTCACCAGACTCCAGAGAGATATCCTGAAGGAGCTGGGAGAAGTAGTTCAGGATCCTACAGCTGCAGGGGCTCAAGAAAAGATTGCTTCGCAGCTAGGAACCCTCAATTCCATTGCTAACTCCTCCATGCGGCTAATATCTTATGCTGCGGATGGAGCGAGTAGAGCCGCAGGCACAGGTGTGGCTCTTAGACGCCAAGCCTGGATGCGGCTATGTGATTTTATGGATCCCTTTAAGGCGTCCTTCACAAATTCTCCCTTTGATGGGTCAGCTTTGTTTGGCCCTCAGGTGAAGGAGACCTTGACCAGGTGTGAGCAGGACGGCAAGACTCTTTCTGCTGTTGGAGTCCGTTTTTCCACCCCTTCTAGGCCTTATCCCAAAGGACAGAAAGGTGGGAAAATGTGGTTCCGTAAATCCCAAGGAGTCACGCCGGATTCACGTGGTCAGTTTACCCCTAGAGGCAGAGGGGGTAACAACAACAGACGCCGCTCTAGAGGCAGAGGGGGTCCAAAGAACCAGGGAAACAGGGAGCCTCTCTGATAAGCCCTTTCAGCATCCCTGAGGTGTTGCCCGGCTGTCCCTCCTTGGAGGCAGTCGGGGGAAGATTATCACTGTACCCAGAAGCCTGGCATTCCCTCACTCAAGACAGATGGGTACAGTCGATCATATCCAAGGGTTACATAATTCCTTTCGAGGAAAGTCCCTTCCCTCAAGTTCCCTTCCAGATGTACCACCCGGTCTAAGGGACATTGCAGAGTTAGAAATCGCAAAACTACTGCAAAAAAGAGCCATTCAGCCAGTTACAATAGACCATTCAGAGCCCGGAATCTACTCAAGGTTCTTTTGGTCCCCAAAAGACGGGAGACTGGAGACCAATATTGGATCTCAGCAGACTCAACAAGTCTGTCAGGAAGACAAGATTGCGAATGGTCACTCTTCAGTCAATTCTGCCCTTCTTACAGAAGGACAACTGGATGTGCTCAATAGATCTTCAGGATGCGTACTATCACATCAAAATTCACAGACGCTCCAGGAGATTTCTCCGCCGCTGGGGTCCAGTCATTTCCAGTTCAGAGCCCTGCCCTTTGGTCTCACTACAGCCCCAGAGTGTTCACCAAATGCATGGCAGTGGTCACGGCTCACCTGAGACGCCAAGGATTCCAGGTGTTTCCATATCTCGACGACTGGCTCCTGTCAGCCACCACCAGGCATCAGCTTATACAAGCCAGGGATTACACAATAGACCTTTGTTCTCATTTGGGCATCTCAGTCAACTTCGAAAAGTCATCCTTATCGCCCTGCCAGTCTATTACCTTCATAGGCGCAAACTTAAACACTGTTCGGATGTCAGCTACCCTTACAGAACAAAGAGTTTCAGACATTCAGACTCATGTCAGGATCATTCTGGCCAGCAAGAAAGTACAGGCCAGAATGGTTCTAAAGGTATTAGGTCTCATGGCTGCGGCCATTACTCTTCTTCCCCGGCTCGATTCTACATGCGCCTCCTTCAGTGGATGCTGTTCACGCAGTGGTCATACCAGCAACTCCCAATGCGTCACCAGATTCTGGTGACACAAACATGCAAAGAACATCTTGCTTGGTGGATCACATCGTCTCAGGTTCACCAAGGCAGGTGCTTTGTACCTCCGTCCCCGATAGCCACTGTCACCACGGATGCCTCCCTGATCGGGTGGAGGGGTCATTATCAGGGCAGGATGGTTCATGGGACGTGGCAACCGTTCGAGTACCATCTGCACATAAATGTCCTGGAGATGAGAGCAGTGCTTTTAACGTTGCAAGCCCTCAACGACTTTCTTCCTGTAGGGACAATTGCAGTCCACACAGACAACATGTCTGTAGTTTGGTATATCAACAAACAGGGCGGAACCAAGTCCTACCCCTTGTGTCGAGAAGCGCTCAGACTTTGGCAATGGGCGATCTCCTCTCATCGGTTTCTGGTAGCAACGCATATCCCTGGGAAAACCAACATTATAGCGGACAGATTGAGCAGAGCTATTCTCATGCCTCACGAGTGGTCTCTCAAGCAATCCATAGCGGAAGAGATTTTTCTGGAATGGGGTCGTCCATGTTGCGATCTTTTGCTACTCCCCAAAACAGCAAATGTCCAGACTTCTTCAGCCTCTTCCTCTATCAGGCCATCCCCTCAGAGACGCTCTGACCCAGGATTGGCCCCAGGGACTTCTTTATGCCTTCCCTCCATTTCCTCTGATCCCTCAGGTGATCCAGAAAGCTACCGCTTTGAGAGCCAAATTGATTCTCATTGCCCCTTACTGGCCTCGACAAGTTTGGTTCCGTTCCTCCATCATCACCTTTTGGTGCAGCCGTGGCATCTGGACCCAGTGCCAGATCTACTGATTCACCAATCCGGTCAGCTGCACCGGTCAATCCCTTCTCTCAACCTCACAGCATGGTTGCTCCACTTCCTTCCTTAGCCAGGCTTCCTTTGATCTCTAACCCAGTTAGAGATATCATAGTAACTTCACTAAAATCCTCTACCAGGAGGATTTACACAAGCAAATGGAAACGTTTCTCTTATTGGGCTAAGGCCCAAAATATTGATCCTTTTACTGCCCCTGTTCAGGCAGTTCTGGACTTCTTAGCAGAGATTTTTCATGCAGGCTCCTCTTCTTCCACAGTCAGAGTTCAGTTGGCTGCTATTTCTAATTTTCATGTCGGGATAGCAGATCATAATATTATGTCCCATAGGCTCTGCAGGGCCTTTTTGAAAGGAATTTTCCTACTAAAGCCTCCAATCAGGAATCCTCCTCCTCAGTGGGATCTAAATTTAGTGCTGACATCCTTGATTCTTCCCCTTCGAGCCAGCTGTTTCTTGTTCCCTAAAATATCTTTCTTGGAAAACGTTATTCCTAGTGGCTATTACATCTGCCAGGAAGGGTGTCTGAACTTCATGCTCTTTCGGTTCGACCCCCCTATTTGATTTTTCACAAAGACAGAGTATCTTTGAGAACTAATCCATCCTTTTTACCTAAGGTCGCTTCAAAAACAATCTGAATCAATCCATTGATCTCCTGTATTTTTCCTAACTATTCAGATAGCGCTGCAACAAAAGCTACATTATCTTGAGGTCCACCGTCAGCTTAGCTATTATTTGGACAGAATAAAAATTTAGAAAATCTCATCAACTTTTTGTTTCCTATGCGGATAATAAAAAGGCCTTCCTGTTTCTAAAGTGACTTTGTCCAGATGGCTTTCTTCGGTCATCACTGAAATTTATACGATCAGGGGAAAACAGCTGTGCTCAAAACCTAAAGCACATTCAACTAGGAGTTTAGCTACTTCTACAGCCTTTCAAGCTAGACTGCCTTTGGACACTATTTGTGCAGCGCCACTTGGGCCACTCCTCACACTTTTGTTTCCCATTACAAATTGGACTTGGCCTCCAGGGACAGAGCCAGTTTTGGCTCTACAGTCCTCAAGAGTTTGTTCCATTGAGCCACCCAGGATAGAGGTGCTAGGACGCGTCCCATCAAGCAAGAATGAAGGCGAGATTGACAACTTAACATTAAGAAGTTATGTACCTACCATAACGTTCCATGTTAGTTGTCTTCTCGCCTTCTTTCTTCGACCCTCCCTCCTTCCCCTGGCCTGGACAGACCTTGTATAAGAAACTATTATGCTAAAGACCATTCAGACCTGGTCCTTTTTCCATCTGTAAGTTTCTTCTTCCTTTGGGAAGTATTTTATGCTTGGTGTTATTGCCCTTTGTCAACAAACGAGATCTGGGTACTTCCTGCCTTGCATCATGGGATATGGGGCTGCCTCGAGCTGGTAAAAGGAGTTCTCGAGCTAAAGCAAGTGCCGAGTCGGAGCCGAGGATCGGCTCCGAACCCATCAAGCAAGAAAGAAGGCGAGAGAAGACAACTGACATGGAACGTTATGGTAGGTACATAACTTCTTATTCCTTACTATGGACCGGATTCATGAATGGGTGCCTTAAGTGCAGCTATCATATACGCATAGCAGTACAGGATGCATATGATAGTGCACTATTTTGTATTCATAAAATGGTTCATTAAGTAACAAGAGGAAGTGGCAGAATATGCTAATGAAAGTATAAGTAGCCAAATTATGTGCTAATTAACCAATCCAACATGGTGGAGCAATTCAGTAACCTACAAAGCAGTGAAGTGCACTTAGTGTAGCCATTTACCCTGAAATCCAAAACTCTTTGGATTGCAGCCACGACTACACTTAGAAAGAAAATGTTTTGGGCTGTTTGTTTTCTTCATTAACCTGTTATATACAGCAGGCTTTAAATCCAGGTGCTGCTGCCAGACCTCTGCCAAGAAGGAGGAGGGTGTTATGACCACATTTGGCTCTTATAGACTGCATGACACACAAACTGTAAAGTGATACCAGCTATACAGGAAAACAGTAGAGGAAATATGCAACCTCTTCCATCCTTACCTCTGAGGCTCAAGGTAAGGGGCAAGGAAACACAAAAAAATGATTTAGATAACTGCTTAGTACCATATGCTAGTAGTTGTATGTCATTAAGATGAGACATCTCGTGTACAGTAATGTAATGGCATAGGACTGATGTCTGTGATATTTAGCTATGGACTTTCCAGTAATCTGCATCAAGCGTTTGTTTCCCCACACTCGTGAGGGGGTGCTGAAAAGTTCTAGGCCCGACCAACTTTAAATTAAATTCTGAGCATTATTTTGCCTCTAGCTGAAAAGTGGGTTATTTCATCTTGTAAAGTGCCAATTTGCAGAATTGTAATGCTGTGTTTTAACATGGTTCAGTCAGTGGTCTGAAATAATGTTAACAAAAAATGTGGAATTTTCAAGTGTAGAACTCCTAGCCATCATGAAGTTCCTATTCCTGCAGAAGAAAACTCCAAAGGAAATCCAAGAATGTATGATACAAACATTGAGTAACAAGTGCTCTTCTTACTCAGCTGTGAAGTGATGCACCAACTTTGTGTGGAGATTTCGAGACTGAAAATGCAGCAAGGTCTGGGAGGCTTCAAGTGGTGTCAGCTCCTGAAATTGTTGACCATGTCCATGATGTGATTTTGGCAGGTTAGTGTATATCGGCTAAAACAATTGCAAAAAAAAAAACAAAAAATGTCCAGAGAACGTGTTGAGTTTATAATCCATGAGCAGCTGGATAAGCAGAAGTGGTCAGCCAAGTGGATGCCCAAATGTTTGAATGCAGATGAGAAAAGACTTTGAGTGGACATTTCCAAGTTGATTTTGTGGCATTTCTGTCAAGCTGGTGTCAACTTTATGGTACGACTAGCTACTGTTCATGAAACATGGTTACAACATTATGATCTTGAGATAAAACAGTCCATCTAATGGCTGCACTCTGGTTCACCAAGGTCAGAGATGTTCAAGAAGTTTAGGACCCAAAAGTCAGCAGGAAAAGTCGTGGCCACAGTGTTTGTGGATCAGGAAGGTTCTATAATGACTATCTTCCAAGGGGCCAAACAGTTAATGCAAAACACTACTGTAACTTACTGTTCCAATTAAAGGAGCCATTGAAAGAAAAAAATGGAGAGAAAACTGCAGAAGGAAGTTCTCTTTTTGCAAGGTAATGCACCTATTCACAAGGCTGGAAGAACGATGAATGTTTTGACAAAATTGGGGTTTGAGTGTATAGACCATCCACCCTACTCACCAGATCTTGCTCCATCTGACTATTTCCTGTTTTCAAACCTTAAAAAAAATTTGAAAGGGCAGTAGTTTTCAAGTGATTCGGAGGTGATTGCAGCAGTGGAGCAGTATTACAGTGACCAGACTTCAGACTTTTTTTGTCAGGATTGCAGAAACTTCAGACATGATGTGTCAAGTGGGTTGAACTTCGGGGTGAATATGTTGAATAATTTGTAGGTTTCATGGCTCCATGTCATTCCCTTCATGGCTGCACGTCATTCCCTTTTAGGTCAGGCTTAGAACTTTTTAGTACCTCCTCGTATATACAACTGTAAGTAAATGAAAAATGTGCAAATCGAAGGGCACAGTCATCATCATTGGCAGAGGTTGGTGGGGGATATACGTGAGGGCAAGCCTGACACCAAAAATGTGAATGCAAATTATTGAATTGTATTTCAAACTTGGAAGTTTTACAGTGTACACACTGGCATTGTCCTCCATGTCAGAACCAACATCAACGATTCAGTGTAAGCTCTTTGCTAAGATGTTGCGAATCTCTGATAGTGGGCAAGAAATGCTCAGTTTCAGTCACTGGTGCTCCCCAGAGCCATATGTTTAGAGCCAATTCCACCTGCACTACATATCACGTACATTGTCACACTGCCCTAAGTCATATTTTTGGTATGTATAGCCATGGCCTCCTGCACCATTTACGTAATTGACCATCTGCCACAAGATAAACAGTCATGGGAGTACTTGTCAGCGTTGACTCTTTCTAAGAGGCAAAAACTGAGTCAGTATTGTGCCTGGATGATAACTTCACTGTCCACCACTCTCTGGCATTTTAGTGTGCATATGTCTTGGGTACCATAGCCCTGTATGAGGTGAAACAAAACTCCCGAGGTCCTTCCTTTATCCATAATGCCTTAGTCCACCCGCAATACCTCAGATCTTGTTTGGCACCATAGCGTTTAGATGCAGATTCCTCTTTCGAGTGAGAAGTTAGTGATTTATTGTGAATTATTTCCATATTTTTCTCTGAAAGTTTATTGTAAGTTATGCCCTTTTGACTTTTCTATCCTCCCTCTTAGGTTTTGCCAGCATTAGGCTTTATACTATCTTTGTATAGTAGTTTATTTCATACCATAGTCGGTATACTTTTTCTCCATTACCCTTTAAACAGGGTATTTCTTTAAATTACTATTGTTGGTAATTCTTTCCCTTTTTCTTCTACAAAAGAAAAAAAAACATTTTCTTCCAGTGTTTTTTTGCTGTACTTGGAAGTAATTACTCTGCCTTATTTCCTGTCATGTTGGAAAAGCTGACAGGTTTCAAGAAATGCACTTCTTGTGGGCAAAAATTTCCAAACTTGTATGCCCACAAGGAGTGTATTTATTGCCTCTGAGCCAGCCCACTTGTATGCAAACTGCAGTATCTGCTCCACCTTTAACTCAAGGACTCTGACTGACAAGTGCAGTAATTTGATCTTAAAAGGCCTATTACCTGCTACTACAACTTCATCTTCTGGGGCTCAAACCCCTCACCAAAGTTACTAAGTTTTCTCCATCGGAACACAGAAAATGCTCCCCACCGAAGTCCCCCCTAGGACTTCGTCTGAGCAACCTGTTAAAACTCTAACAATCTCAGATTGGACATCGGTGGATCCAAAGATCCGATCCTCTGACCCAATCTCTGATCCAAAATCCTCAGATCTGATAATTATATTGGCTAGTCTAATGGAGTATATCTCGGATCGTAGATGGATCTAAAGCCTGACACCTCTCATGGAAGTCAAATGCCGGAGTGTTTGATGAAACCAATTTCTCCTACTCTGCGTTCTCCATTCTTACAAACTGCAAAAAAAACATTCAAGGCCGCAATCCACTACATCCTCCAGAAGTTTATCAGAAGTACATCTGGATAGGGTGATGGAAAAACTTCTCAGAGCTCAGATCCAGATGGGTGGGGGGGTCTTACTGGCTCCATTCCCTATTGGATTCATGATCCTCCCAACATCATCTCATACTATCTTCTCTCCTTTCCTGATACATCCCACTATTTCAGAATCCCAGGATCAGAAAACCCCAAGAGGTCTGGAGATAGATCCAAAGAAAATATCTTCTTCAACTCTTGACGGCATCCCTTACTAGTTGCGCTCTGATACCTTTGGATCTGGTCTGGTTCCATCCTCAAAGCATGGATCCAAGAGGAGTTGTGATCTGCCTGTACTGGGAGCCTTGGCTCTGGTGGAGTTAGTTGCGGCTACTCCGGGTCATTTGCTTTTGAGGTCATGGAAAGGGCTTTTTCCCTCGGTAGAGAACCATTTTTTCATTCCTCTGATCCAGTCCCCATTCCTCATTGGTTTCAGGCTCTGAGTTGTTCAAGCCTGCTCTACAGGGACAGCCACTTCCAACAAGTTTGCAAGCAATTCCTTTAGAGGAACTCCCCCTCTCTTCCAATACCTGCCCTGAATGTCTCACAGACGAAATCCATTGGAAGAGTACATGTTGGAGGAGGGGCACAACTTCTCCTTTTGAGTCTCTCACTGAGGATACTGATTTTGATGGAGAAGAGTCCCCCAGATCACCACCAGATGATATCTACTTTGGAGACATATTAGAAATTCTCAGGCAAAACGGTGATTGGTCTTCTGAAAATCCCTCTTGAGAGGAATTGGCACTTTTGAAAGAATTTGTTTCTGGCCTTTTTACATCTAGGGTTATCCCCCTTCCCACATGGATGAGCTCATTGATTTAGTTTCCTGCCAGGCATGGAAGGAGCCTGATACTGTCGAACCCATAACAAAGACAAATTTTAGCCCCCCCCCCCAAAAAAAAGATAGTCCAGCTGAATCAAAGGAGTACCAGCTGATGCTGTGGTTGTAGTAGCAGCAACCACTATGAAAGAACTAGCAGAACAGGAGTCTTATGTCCCTCTTCCAAGCAGGAAATCTGAGGCATTGAACAAATTCAGAAAGTGAGCCTTTGCCTCTGTGACCTTCTCCCTGAAGTCTCTTAATTACCTGGCACATTACACGAGGCTCCAGAGTGATTTTGACCAAGGAGATTTCAGATGCTCTGAGTCCATGTCTGCAGAGGATTTCAAAAAACGTCCTCTCAACTGGCCACTCTATATTTTTTTCTTTTAATTTCAAATGTTTCAGTGAGGTTGATCTGTCACACAGCTGAAGGCACCTCACGAGCTGCCAGTTCAGGCATTGCCCTAAGGAGACACACTTGGATGTACCTATGAAACTCTGCGGAGCCTTTTAAGACATGCTTCAACAGTGTTCCCCTCAGTGGTATATCTTTATTTGGTCTATCTGTAAAAGAGACAACCCCAGCGAACAAGATGGAAATACTCTGGCTGCTGTGGGAATCAAATTTTGTACCCCTCAACAAACCTTTTCCAGAAATCGGAGAGATGGTAAGAAAATATGGTTCCGAAAATCTCCAGGACTTTTCCAAGATTCATGCAGAGACAACTCCTCCAGAGACTGAGGAAGAAGTTCCAATGGGAGACATCACCCTAGAGGCAGAGGAGGCCCGCAAAACCAGGGATCTGACGTTGTTTTCATTTGCTCTTCAACCTGTGGGACACTGATCCAGGATGGATCTGACTCGGCCTCATTTCTCCAGCATCGGATCAGAGCTCCAAGCTTTTCCCCTACCCATAATGCCCGTCTCCTTCCTACCCTCAGATCTTGTTTACCACTGTCATAACAAGCATCATGCGTGGTCCTCTGCTCCAGGCTTTTTTGGGGTACATGAATTGTATATCTACAGCTGTCTTTTACCTTCTTTCTTTTTCTATCTCCCTTACCTTTCTCACTTTCAGGTGTCAGCTTATGTAGTAAAAAAAAATTGGCAGACACCCTCAAACTGGGGTTCAGAAAGTGCAGAGTATTGTCATAAGCTTTCCCCCGCAGATGACCACACTCTGTGCATTGTGTGTTTAGGGATCCAGCACCTCTATTGCTCCTGCTCTATCTGTGTGGGGTTCAACAGGAGGAATAAACTGATAAATAAGGGCCTCCTTCCACATCATACTGGAAGGCCCAAGCTTCCTCTTCCGCTTCTGCTACTACCTCCGCCTCAGCCTCCCGCCAAGAGAGCTGGGCACGAAGAGAAGTACAAGCACCAGGATAGGCAGAGGAAGTGGTCCCCAACCGCTCTTCCTCAGCTGAGACACTGGCAAAATCTCACCCGGGCTTACCTTGAGTCCACCCCCCGGCTCCGTTCTCCTTGCTTCTCCCTGGAGCTGGAGGTGTCTTGGAGCCATTCACTGGTGTCAGCTTCAACCCACTGCCTATCTAGGCCAGTGTCAGTGGCCTCATCCTTTAGATCCACCCTCAGCCTTTCTGAAGCAGAGGTGGATAGGATGATGTGGAGATTCATCCGCACACAGATACATATGGGAGTCTTGCTTGCCCCCTCCCCATCCGGGGCTAGGGACATACAGTCCACCTTCATCCCTATCACTCCTTCTCCGATCCAATCCATGTTTTTGGCACAGGACTCTTTACATTCTGGGGATCCCCTCCCATGGATCCCCTGGTGGATCTTATTAACATCTCGGGCGTGGAAGGAGCCGACACGGTGGAGCCCATCCCCAAACGCCCCAAGATCCTCGGTACCCCTTCTGCTAAACCTCACTGGTCTAAGCGATCCCCTGTCGATGCCATGGTGATGGTGGCAGCCACCAAGAAGGAGCTCAGACAGGAGAGCTCCATAGTCCATCCACCAGACTAAGAGTCTAGGATCATGGACCATTTTGGGAAGCGGGTTTACACTTCAGCAACGTTCTCTGTACATGTGCTGAACTACATGGCACATGTCATCAGACTCAAGCTTGACCTGGTTAAGGAGATAGTTGGATCTGCCCCTGGGTCCATGTTGTCAGAGGAAAAGAAGATTTTTTCCTCCCAGATGGCCACCCTCATCTCCATCTCCAATATCTCTATGCGGCTCCTATCTCACGCGACCGAAGGCACCACTAGAGCAGCTGGAGCAGGAGTTGCCATCAGGTGTCATGACTCTCTCCGACTTTGTACCTTTTCAGAGCCCTTCAAGGCATCTTTTACAAATGCCCCGTGCAATGGTGTCTCTTTTTTTTGGCAAGACTGTACTTGACAACTTGGTCCAGAGCAGAAAGGATGGGAAGACAGTGTCTGCCATCAGAATCCACTTTTCAACTCCTCAGCGATCCTTTTCCAGGAATCAATGATTGACAAATAAGATGTGGTTCTGGAAATCTCATGGTTATTCCCAAGATGTTCAGGACTCTCCTTCCCCCAGAGGTAAGGGGGGATTTGATAGATGCCGCCCTCGTGGAAGAGAGGGTCCGAGGAACTATGGATCTCAGGATTCTTTCCTGGACAGGCCCGTGCGAAAGCCCTGAAGGGTTACCCGGCTGCTCGTCTCGGGAGGAAGTCAATGGTCGACTCTCACTTCACCTAACTGCCTGGGAGTCTGTAACAGACAATCATTGGGTGTTGTGAATCATATCCAGAGGATATTCATTTCCCTTCTTTCAAATACTTCTACCTCTGAAACACCTTCCAGACATCCCACACACGCAAAGGGAGGATGCAGCACTGGAAATTTCCAGGCTGCCCGAAAAACTTGTCATCCAGCCCATCCCACCAGACCAGTCCGGATTAGGCATCTATTACAGGTTCTTTTTAGTGCAGAAGAAAACAGGGGGACTTGAGGCCAATTCTGGACCTATCTAACCTGAACCTGTCAGTTGCCAAGCCAAAATTCCAGATGGTTAGACTCCAGTCTGTCCTGCCCTTCCTGCAGGAGAATGACTGGATGTGCTCAGTAGACCTTCAAGACGCATACTGTCACAACAACATGAACAGACGCTCCTCTGGGGTTTCTCCGCTTTCAGCTGGGGACCAATAATTACCAGTTCAGAGCTCTACCCTTTTGTCTCACCACCCCCAGGGTGTTCAGTAAAAGTGATGGTGGTGGTAGCAGCTCACCTGCAGCTGCAGGGCTTCCAGGTCTTCCCCTACTTGGACGATTGGGTCCTTTCCGTTCCTTCCAGGCATAGACTCTGCCAAGCCAGGGATTTCCTTATCCAGATTGCCCACCAGTTGGGCATCACCATAAATCTCAACAAACCCCTGTTGGAGCCTGTTTCAAGTTCAACAAACCTGTGTTGGAGCCTGTTCAAGTTCTAGATTTCATTGGAGACCAGTTAGATACCATTCAGACCAAGGTAATTCTGACACCAGACAGACTTCAGTCCCTCAAACATCATGTCTTGTGCATCTTCCAAGCACAGTGTCCCCCAGTGGAATTTGTCCTATGGGTGTTGGGGTCCATATTGGCCACGATCACACTCGTACCAACAGGTTGGTTACACACGTGTGCTTCAGTGGACTCTAGCAATCCAGTGGTCATTTTTTGATGTACCGTTGTCCCATCCTGTTTGTCTATCTTGAGCCTACAGGGATTCTTTTCTCTGGTGGACTCTGTTCCAAGACCTTCTTTGAGGCCACCCATTTATTTTTCCTACCCCAGTGACCACGGACACCTCCCTACTTGTGGAGGGGCATTGCTTGGGAAGGACAGTTCAAGGCATGTGGTCTTCCTTGGGGACCCAGTTGCATATCATTGTCTTGGAGATGAGGCCAGTGTTATTGGCATTGCAAGCTCTTCATGCCCATCTTCCCGTAGGAACAATTGCTATCCAGGCAGACAATATGTTGGTAGTCTGGTACATAAACAGGGGAGAACCAGGTGTTACCCTCTTTGCCATGAAGCCATGAGATTGTGGGAGTGGGCGATCTCCATCGGACGTTTTCTGGTGGCAACTCACATTCTAGGGAGGTCCAACATTCTAGCAAACAGGCTCAGCAGGTCTGTCCTGATGCCTTACAGGTGGTGTCTGAATCCTTCAGTAGCAAAACAGATCTTTCTAAAGTGGGATCAGCCTTGCTGCAATCTCTTCGCCTCTCCTTCCAATGCGAAGTGCAGTGAGTTTTTTTGTTCTGAACCCCCTTCCGGGGGAGTCCCCCAGAGACACACTGTGTTTCATGTTCGGCCCTCCAGTCTTCTCTATGCTTATCCTCCGCTTCCCCTGATTCCAAAACTCATTCAGAAAGTGCAACAGCTGGGGAGCTCCATCATCCTCATTTGCCCCCTTCTGACCTTGCCAAGTATGGTTCCCTTCTCTGTGGTCTCATATAGTGTGTCCTCCCTGGATGTTGGACCCGGTTTTGGATCTGATTTCACATCCCTCAGGGATTCCCCATCCAAATCTGGTCAATCTGAAGCTCACCGGTGTTGTAGTTCCCATGATAGTTAGGACTCCCGGGTTGTCTTCTTCAGTTTTGGTAGAGACTCATAAATCTTCCACGAGGAAGGTTTATTTGAGTAAGTGGAAACATTTCTTGATTTGAGTATCTCATTGTGATTTGGAATCCTTCACTGTCTCAGTGTCTGTTATCTTAGAGTTTCTGGCAGGTATTTTTCAACAGGGTGCCAGCTTTTCTACGGTTAAAGTTCAGTTGGCGGCTATTTCTAACTTCCACATAGGGAATAATTCAGCTTCTCTGGCCTCCTCTAAGCTCTGTAAAGCCTTTCTGGAGGGTACTTTTCTTCTTAGGCCACCAATCAAGGACCCTACTCCTCCTTGGGACTTTAAATTGCTCTTTCAAGCTTTGGTCACTTCCCCCTTCGAACCAGTGGATCTGCAATTCCGGTCTTGGAAGACAGCTTTCCTGATTGCCATTGCTTCAGCTAAAAGAGTGTCAGAGCTTCAACCCATATCAGTTAAGCCTCCTTACATGATATTCCATAAAGACAGGGTATCTTTGCGCACTAATCCTTCTTTTCTTCTGCAAATGACTTCGGAATCGAACATTAATCAGGTTATCAAGCTCCCTGTTTTCTTTCCGAATTTTCAGAATAAGGGAGAGTATAAATTGCACCTGCTGGATGTGCATAGGTAGTTACGTTTTTACTTACACAGAATTAAGGCCTTTCGCAAATTTGATCAACTTTTCGTTTTCTACTGTAAGCCCTTTTTAGGGAAACCTGTATCGGTCACCATTGCTTGTTGGATCTCTCAGTGTATACTCTTGGCATATTCAACCAAAGGATGGTCTCTGCCAGGTCTATTCAAGGTGCATTCTACTAGGTCTGTGGCTACTTCAGCGTTTTCTTAGTCCAGGGTCTCTATGGATGACATTTGCTCTGCAGCTGCCTGAGCATCTTCAAATACTTTCATTTCCCATTACAAGTTGGATTTTCTATCTCGAAGCAGGGCATCCTTTGGCTCCGCCATGCTCCAGAATATCCTTCCTTGAGGGCCTCCCAGGTTTTTAGTAGCTGGGGACTCAGTCCCACACATTGAAGACAAAAGGAAAACAGCAACGTCAGATAAAGAAGTTATGTACTCACCATAACATTCCATCTGAGTTGTTGTTTTTTATTTGTCTTCAACCATTCCTCCATCCTTCCCCCTGCCTTACGTGGGTTGTGTGGTTGCCTGGCTGGAAAAGATGTGGCCTTCTCTAGCATACATGGTTTGTTCTTATGATACTTCTGGGTTATTGTGCCAAGTGGTAAGGCATTCAGTCAAGTTGGGATGCTATGGTGAGCAGCAAACTTGATCTAAGGGGAGGAAGGAGACGGGCATTATGGGTAGGGGAGGAGCTTGGAGCTCAGATCTGATGCTGGGGAAATGCGGCTGAGTCGGATCCGTCCTGGATCCATGTCCCACAGGTTGAAGATAGACCTCTTCAGTTCTCCTGAATTGCTGCCTGACTGTCCAACTCTGGAGGCAGTTCTGTTAGCATTGCAGGCCTTTCAAAATGCTCTCTTTCTAGGGACTGTTGTTATTCAGACTGTGACAGCATGACTGTTGTCTGGTACATCAACAAAGGAGGAGGAACTTTATCTTACCCGCTCTGCAGAGAGGCCATGAGAGTGTAGGAATGGGCTATCTCCTCAGACCACTTTCTAGTTGCAGTGCACATACTGGGGAAAACCAGCATGTTAGTGGACAAATTGAGCAGGTCCATTTGATACCGCTTGAATGGCCTCTGTTGCGGAAGAAATTTTTTGTTGTTGGGGCTAGCCTTGCTACAGTCTCTTTGCCTACCTCCACAACAAAGTGCTGCAGGTATTTTGCTGATGTTCTTCGTGTTTCACTGTTGCAGTCATCACATTTGGGTTATCTGCTTGCAGTAGACCTCAGTCAGCTTGATTATCAAAGTCTTGGGTCCTGTGTCGGTTGCTGTCTCATCTTCTGTGACTTCCGTTAGTCAGGGGTATAAAGCATGCAGCTGACACCATTACATCAGTCTTTCTTGCCGTGCGGTGCCAGAAGAAGAAGCAGTTCGCAAGTGCCAGTCGGCCGATTCCTGAAATTTTCGTTTTAGAGTTTCAGAACCGAAGTCTTCAACTAATGCTAAGTACCCCGTTGGGGAAACTTTTTCTTGCTCTAAACCGATGTCAGTAACTGTATTTCTTGTGGAAAGCAAATACCTCATAAAGATTTTAATTTGTGCTGTGTTCCGTGCCTAGGCCTTGACCACGACGTACCTCGCTGTCGGTTTTGTGCCTTATTTTAGCAACAAACTATTCATCAGTATATTTACGCTTCTAAATATTTTGGTACTTGGTTCAATTATCCAGATATGTCTTCAGTAAGCCATCCGACTACCGACATTCTGTAAAATCGCAAAGATAAAGACAGAGACAGGCCGCCTAGGTCCAAAGCTGCTGACGACGCTTCTCCCAAGCCAGATAGATGGGGTAAGAAGGTATACACTTCTGCAACCTTGGCCATTAGGGCCTTAAATTGCCAGTTTCATATGTTAAAAGTATTAGCAGCATATTATTGGATTGCTTAATCAGAAAATTATGTTCATTCATGACTCTGCTGAAAATACGGATTTACAGGATTTAATGCATTCTGCTGAACAGATTGGAAAACATACTTTGCAATGTGGTTTTGATTCACTAGAGGCATCTTGCGGTTCTGCTGTTACTGGGTCTGTACTTAGAAGGCATACTTGGCTTAAGGAGCAATCCTTGCCAGATCATGTTAAAGCTAAATTGCCGGATGCTCACTTAAATCAGGACCGCCTGTTTGGCAACAAAGCAGAAGTTCTTAAAAAGATGGAGGAAAAAGCTAAATCTATGCAAACTGTTAAAAGATTTCCTACAAGTACAGCCTCCAAGATTTAGTAGGCATTGGCCCTCCAAGAATTTATCCTTTCCTGCCTCTTCCAGGCCTTCAGTCCAAACGCAGAGCCAGCAGAACACCCAGGCTTCAATCCCAAGGTGCGCACAGGACTAAGCAGCGGGGGGGGCTCCCGCTTCCAAATCAGGGAGTAGTAAGATTCCCCTCTATGGTAAACTGTCTCAATGACTTAACTTTAAAACTTCCAAGCACTTTCAACTGACTGCTCCTTTAGGGGGAAAGATTGCTCTGCAGGCAAAAAACTGGGAACTGATTACCCAGGACAAATGGGTTTTAAATATAGTTTCCCAAGGATACAGATTTCACTTCCACACGTTACCAACCCAAACGGTTGGTCAGAGCTACCCCCAAATCAGTGGGCAGAGGCTGAAAAGCAGGTACTCTCTCCCTTAAGCATAAAGGCTATTCATACTGTACCAGAAGAGGAAAAGTGACAAGGTTTCTACTCAAGACTTTTCCTGGTACCCAGAAAAGACAACCCATGGCTTCCTATCCTGGACCTTTCTAGCTTAAACACCTTTTTGGTGATTCTAAAATTCAAGATGCTAACTCTTCACCAGTTGCTTCCTATGCTAGGCAAAGATGCCTGGTTGGCAACACTGGATTTAAAGGAAGCCTACGTGCACATCCCAATCAGGGAATCTTGCAGAAGATACCTACGCTTCAAAGCAGGCTACATGCACTATCAGTTCTCTGCACTGCCCTGTGGCTTATCTACTGCGCCCAGGGTATTCACAAAGTGCCTAGCTCCAGTCATTGCATTTTGCAGGCAAAGAAATATTCAAATATACCCATACCTGGACGATTGTCTAATTCAGGCAGAAAGCCAGGACTTAGTTTTGAATCCTCTGGCATTTGTACAAAAGTTGCTAACTTGCCTGGGGTACACCATAAATGAAAAGAAATCACATCTGGTACCCTGTCAACAAATTATATTCCTGGGAGCAAGCTCGAACACAACTTCCCAGATGGCTTTCCTCACGCCAGAGAAACAACTTCCCAGATGGCTTTCCTCACGCCAGAGAAACAAATTCATTTGACAACTTACTTCAAACTAGTGGCCATTAAAACCCTGCTATCTGCAAGGCAAATACTGAAAGCCTTGGGGTTCATGGCCTCCTGCATTCTACTAATTCCATATGCAAGACTGCATATGAGGAAACTACAGTGGTATCTAATAAGCCTATGGTGTTGTCATTCTCAGGATCTAGAAGCAATGATTCCTGTCATACCTTGCCTGCGGTTAGAATTCCTTTGGTGGGCAGAGGCCTGCCACCAAAACAAGGGACTACCATTCACTCTACCCCCTGCCGCCCAAACCCTAACAACAGATGCATCAGATTATGCATGGGGGGGGGGGGGCTCACCTGGCAGGGAAGTGCATTCAGGGCAAATGGAACCCAAGTCAAATGCACCTGCATATCAATCAAAAGTAAATGTTAGCTGTACAGAATGCTGTGACAGCCTTTAAGGACCACATTCTTCCAGGACAATTAATGGTAAAGACGGACAACACCACTGTTATGTGGTACATAAACAAGCAGGGGGGTACACATTCTTACCCCCTCTGCAGACTAGCCATGGCTCTGTGGAACACAGCCTTGAGCTACCAAGTGCACCTACAGGCTCAATTCCTGCCAGGAAAACTTAATACATTGGCAGACGAACTAAGCAGAAATCTCATGGACCCACACGAGTGGACACTGGAACCAAAGACTTTCAACATGTTGATAAACAAATGAGGGAGCCCAGATATAGACCTGTTTGCCTCCCCCCAGGACTACCAATTGGACAAATTCTGCACAAGGACTCCCCACAAACAAGCTCGGAAAGTGGATGATTTGTCCTTCAGCTGGAAAAATCTATCAGTCTTTGCCTTTCCTCCTCTCCAAAGTACTACTAAAGATCAAACAGGCCAAACCAAGGATGATACTGATTGCACCAGACTGGCCATGCCAACACTGGTACCCCCTCTTGTGCAATGTCTCACTGCTAGCCCCATTGCACCTGCCTCAGACCCCTACCCTGCTGTCACAGCAGGAGAGCCAGATTCTGCACCCCCAGCTTCAAACCCTGAACCTGGCAACCTGGCTAATTACCTAATCTCTCCGTTACCATCCCTCAGTAAACAAGTGTTGAATGTCATTTTGGAGGCAAGGAGGCCTAGTACTAGAAAATCCTATGCTGAAAAATGGAAAAGATTCTGTGCCTGGAACCGATCTCAAGGGATGGCCACAGCAGCGCCCGTTTTACCTCAGATTCTTCAATAGTTAACTGATATGCTTTACTAGGGCCTTTCCTTTTCCTCCATCAAAATTCATGCCTCAGCCATTTCAGCTCATTACAACACAGAACCACCCCTCTTTTCTCACCTACTGCTCAAGCAGTTCCTCAGAGGGGCCAACAACTTAAAACCACCAAGGAGGCCCCCAACTCCAGCCTGGGACCTTAACTTTGTATTGGAAAAACTCATTCTTCCTCCTTTTGAGCCAGCTGCAAGTGCAGAGTTAAAATTCCTTTCTTGGAAAACAGCTTTCCTTTTAGCAATCACTTCAGCAAGAAGGGTATCTAAATTACAGGTCCTTATGGCAGTGGAGCCTTTCATCATCTTTCATGAGGACAGGGTGTCCCTCACAACCAGTCCCTCTTTCGTGCCCAAGGTGGTATCCAGTGTGGCTCTTAATCAATCCATTCATTTGCCAACCTTCTTTTCTAATCCACAGAACAAAGAGGAACGGATACTACAGTCAGATGTACACAGGCAACTAAGATTTTACTTGGACAGGACTAAACCTCAAAGGAAATCTGAACAACTGCTGGTGGCATTTGCTGCAGGGGAAGATAATTTCTAAATGGATAGGCCATTTCATTCATTTCTGCTATAAGCAACATGGAAAACCTATCCCACAGGGGATTAGCCCCCATTCAACTAGGCTGCATCTACCTCAACAGCCTTTCTCAGAGGTGTCCCTACCAGAGACATCCTAGAAGCTGCCACCTGGAGGTTCTGTACATACTTTCACCAATCTTTACCATTTGCCAATTTTCTTTAAATCCAGAGCTGGCTTTGCCACTGCAGTCTTGCAGGGCCTTATAGCTGGTCATAATGCTATCTAAATTCCTCCTCCCATCCTTAGCTTTGGGAATCTACCCAAATGTGATGACTGCAACAGTGAAACACGAAGAACATAGTACAGTGGTGTACACTTACCGTAAATGTAGCTGTTTGATTGTATTCGATGTTGCAGTCCTGGTTACCCTCCCTCCTGCCCCCCTGACTTATTTTGGCCATACCTCTACTCTCCTTTACTATGCTTAAAAGCTTTTTGGTATATTTGCTTTTTTGTTGGAAGTATAACCTTGTGTGTGTGTGTGTGTGTGTGTGTGTGTGTGTGTGTGTGTGTGTGTGTGTGTGTGTGTGTGTATTTAATTGCTTCCCATTGGGGGGGGGCACCTGACATCTGGGGCAAGAAAAACTGATGTAATGGCATCGGCTGCATGCTTTATACCCATGACTACCTGACGTCAAGGAAGATGAGAGAACAACTGATGCAGGACCCAAGACTGATAATCAGGCCGACTAAGGGCTACTGCAAGCAGAAATCCCAAATGTGATGACTGCAACAGTGAATACACTTGAACATCTATATTTATGGTAAGCGTACACAACTGTACTTTATCCCACGTAGTCTCTAAGAGATGCTCTAGTTCATGTTTGGCCCTCCGGTCTTCTTTATGCTTATCCTCCTTTTCTTGTTTCCAAAATGTCTGCAGAAAGCTATCTGGCTGAAGAGCTCAGTCATCCTGTCTTCTTTTGGCCTTAACAGGTATGGTTCTCCTTTCTGTGGTCTCACCTTTATCCTACATGGATACTGAAACCATCTCCAGATCTCCTCTCACACCCCTCAGGAATCGAGCATCCCAATATTCAGGCCCTCAAGGTAACTGCATGGTTTCTCCACTTCCAGTAATGGTTAGGCAGCCCAGGCTTTCTTTTCCAGTATGTGCCATTATTTTAGTCTTTTTAAAAGACTCTACAAAGAAAGTTTATAAGAGCAAGAAGAAAGGATTCTCGCTTTGGGCCTTGAAAAATGATGTTGATCCCTTTTCTGCTGTACTTGAATTTTTGGCAAATCTTTTTAAAGAAGGAGCTAGTTTTTCTATGATTAAACAAAAGTTAGCAGCCATTTCCAATTTTCATACAGGAGACAAATTATTCCTTTGCCTCTACCAAGTTATGCAGGGCATTTCTAAAAGGCATTTTTCTTAGTTCACCAATACAGGATCCTTCACCCCCTTGGAAACTGACTGCTGTGCTACAAGGTTTAATTCAGAAACCCTTTGAACCTTCAGCTAAAAATGATCCAACATTTCTTTCATGGAAAACAGTCTCAGTAGCTATTATTTTTGAAGAAAGGATTCTGAACTAACGGCGGTTTCTTAAAAGACCCCTTACATTATTTTCCATAAAGACAGGGTTATCTTACTGACAAACCCTTCTTTTTTACCTAAAGTAGCTTCTGAAACAAACATTAATCAGTCCATTCATTTACCAGTCTTCCTTCAAGATTTTTCAAACAAAGGAGTGTACATGCTTCATTTCCTTGATGTACACGGGCAATTACATTTGTATCTATATAACATCAAGCAAATTAGAAAATCAGATAAGCTATTTGTTTCCTTTTCACCAAGGCCTGGGTTATCCAGTTTCTAAAGTTACTTTGGGTAAATGGATCACTGATTGTATTTCTTGGATCTGTTCTCAACAAGGCATTTAACTACCTAAACCACCCAAAGCTCATTCAACAAGATCCATGGCTGCTACTTCTGGTTTTTGGTCAAGAACATCTGTTGATGACATTTGTGCAGCAGCCACATAGTCCAGTGCACATAGCATTGTTACTCATTGCAAATTGGACGTAGTTTCCAGAAGTAAAACTACCTTTGGTTCAGCAGTACTACGGGATAGCCTTCTATGAGGGCCACCAAAAGTTAATGTTGTTGGGGACTCTGTCCCATGTGTTCAGGAAGAATGAAAAGGACACCATCAGATTTAAAATTATGTACTTACCATAACAAGGCATCTGTGTTTTTCATTTTCATCCTTCCTGAATTTCCATACCATCCTTAAATTTTCTGGAGAAACTTGTTGGAACTTAAATTTCTGGGTTTAAGCCTTTCTTTCAGCTATCCTTGTCTCTGTCTAGCTATAGGGTCCTTATGGCAACAAACTCAATCTGAGGTATCGAGAATGGACTAAGGCATTATGGGTAGAGGGAGGAGCTCGAGAGTTGGATCCGAAGTCAAGTATGTGGCTGAGTCTGATCTGAAAATCTGATCCAAATCCCTGTGTTGAGGAAGAATAAAAATGGACAACACTGATGCCTAGTTCCATTGTACCCCCACACAGGCAGTCTCCCAGACACCTTAACTGACCATAACATAATATACCTTATACGTAGTAGAACAAGCATATGCAAAACCACTAACTATAACTCCACTAGAAACACAACATTTCTGTCCAGAGGTCCTCAGTAATTTACTCTGTAACTGTGACTGGACCCCCCTAAAAACCCTCCCACTTGACCAGGCTATGGCATATTTCAACAAAACATTTCTACAACACCTAGACACTGTCGCTGCATTGTGCAAAATCAAGATTAGAACTTCTACAAACCCTTGGCTCAGTAAAGAAACCAAACAAATCCTCCAGAGACACTGCCTGGATTTACTATAAAAAACAGAGAAACACAAAGTCTAAGTACGTAGAACTGTGCAACTGTGGAAAAAAATGCATTAGGCTGGACAAAAAATCCTACTACACGACATTACAAACTAAATACCAACACAACCCCAAAAAATTTTGGAAAAATGTAAACCAGCTACTAAAACCCACCCAAAAGGCTACCCACAAACCAATCACCCCTGACACTAAAGTTCCCATCGAGACACAATTCAGCTCTCACTTTGTGAACTCAGATCTATCCGTAGTATCACAAGACAGTGCCCTCCGACACAAATAATGCTAATGCAAGCTTTACCCTCAAAACAGTTTCCACCACTTCAATCAGTAGCATGCTCTCCAAACTAAAATCCTCATCAACAGCAGCCGACCTACTCCACAGCTATTTCTTGAAACTCACAGCAGATGATATTGCTATCCCAATCTCCATTCTCATAAATAGATCAATTGTTGAAAGCTGTGTGCCCAAACTCAGAAAATATCCTATGTTACACCCATACACAAAGGCAGGACCTCCACTGAACTTAATAACTACAGACCCATTGCTATATACTTCCCCCTGGCCAAATTCCTAGAAAAATGCATCCATACCCAGGTGCTAAACTATCTCCTAGACCTCAACATCCTGTCACCTACTCAACATGGTTTCAGACCTGCCCATAGTACCACTACAGCCCTCTTCTGCTTCACAGACACAGTAAACCGTCTAAAAAATGAAGGCCTGCAGGTGTCCACTCTTTTTTTGGATATGTCCAAAGCATTTGACACAGTCCCGCACCATATCCTGCTAAACAAACTAAACCAGTATAACCTGTCAAATTCCACTCTTACCTGGTTCCGAAGTTACTTAACTGACAAGTTCCAAGCTGTGAAATGGGAAAATTCTCTGTCTCCTCAGCTGCTCATAACTATAGGAGTCCCACAGGGTTCTGTCTTAGGACCACTACTATTCACAGTCTTCACAAATGACCTCCATACCTCCACACAGCATGCATATATCATTCAGTATGCAGATGATACTACCTTAAGCTGTGCTGCACAAAACATTCTCACCCTTCTGCATATACAACTCAACTACCATTCTCTGACACTGAAAATTACCTTACCAAAGCCTAACTTATCCTCATTCCGAAGAAAACTCAAGCTTATGATTATAACCAGTTCTGACAAAAACACTGCTTAACAGTCATTTCACTATCTACTCCACAAATGCTACTCCACTCGCTCCAGTGGCACAGGCTAAGCTATTGGGAATTACCATAGACTCCCACCTAAAAGTTGATAGTCATCTCAACTTAACTATTAAAAAAAAGTACATGCCTAACTGGGTAACTCTACCGTCTCAAACCATTTCTTACCAACAACATAAGATCAGCCATTGCTCGCTCCCAACTTCTATCCATCGTACTCTATGCATCTCCCATTCTGACTAATCTCAACAAAACTGAACTAAGCAAAATGGAAACTTGCCATAACAGAATTGCCAGCTTTGCTGCAAATTGCTTATATAGAACTCATCACTGTACTGCTTTGAAACAGCTTCACTGGCTTGAACTGCCCAACCTCCTAACCTACAATCAGCTCTGCCTCTGTCATTCTATCTCTTACCTCCCCAATAAGTGTCCTGCCCTCAAAAACCTAGTACATCATCACTCAGCCAAAAGGCCTCTTAGATCATCAGGCAAACTACTTCTAGAAGGCACCAACAGCTACAGTAGCTTTGGAGATGCACTGTATAGTAGTTTAGTGGCTAAAAAATGGAACTCTCTCCCCACTAGCATACAAAACACATCGACCAAAGCCTCCTTTAAAAACCTCATTAGGCAATATCTCCGGCAAAGTTGGCAGTGCCATGACTGCTCCCCAGGCTAGTGAAGGCGAATAAGGTACACATACTAAACATAGAGTACTTGATAATAGTTTTCACTCTTACTTCCAAACACAGGCTAATGTACAGTGTATGTACTGTACCTGTGTACTATGTATTCTACCTATGTTCCAAATTTCAGCTGTACACCACAAATTTATTTATTACCTTTATTTTTAAATTAATATTTCTTGTTTGTTCTCCCCACTTTTACTGTTGATGTGCTGCATACTACCACTGTAAAGACATCTCTATGGCAATTTTTGTGTATACTGATCAAGTCTAAATACTTAAATGTATCTGTAATTTTTCTATGTGGAGATTTTCTCCCCGGGCCTCTGCTGTAAAATGGCCTTTTCGGCTCAGACACCCCTTGTTAACAAATGAAAAATAAAATAAATAGTTACGGACAGTACATAACTTTTAATTAAGACAGAAGTGATTAACAAAACAAATGTGTGTGTGTGTGTATATATATATATATATATATATATATATATATATATATATATATGTGTGTGTGTGTGTATATATATATATATATATATATATATATATTTATGCATACACACACACATGTATGAATGCATGCATCCATCATGTACAAAATAATTTAAAAGTTAAAGCTCTAAATTAGCACACACAAGTAAATACAGAACTTCCCCCTCAAAAAAGGAAAGAAAAGCAAGTGTACAAGTTATATAAGGAGGACAACAGGTGTGTAAGTGTGTAGTACATTACAACATTAGCAAAAGCAGTGTACACTTTTACATTACAGATGGGTAGAACTGTTGTTGGATGTCCACTTGTGTGGAGGACGATCAGGTATATAACACTGGCTTAACACATTTCATGGGTTACAAATGTAAAACTCCTGACCTTGCTACTTAGTAATACAATACTCTTCTGCAGTAACTGGGTCAGGTGGCAGTAGAACATTTTCCATAATAACATGTTATATTCTTTGCAAGCATTTTAATGTAAAAAATAACTGATATATGCCTGTTCCACCAGCAAGGGACGAACAATGCAGACAGTAAAACACTGGGTGTATTGTGAAACATTATCCATCAGTACGGTTGAAATACAACAACTTGTAAAAAAAATAGCAACGTACCTTTGCATGAAGTCATTTGTGAAAATAGAACAAGTTGGGCAACCATATAGCAGCATGGAGCTATATGGATCCAGTCTCCCCTACCATAATACAAATCCCATACCTACAACTTAGCTTGATATAGTGCAGATTCAGCAGTTTGAGCACTGTGGATATGCAAATGAGCTGTGTATTCTTGAATTCTAAAATCTGCACTAAGTGCAGGGAATGTAAACATGGTGTAAGGACCTACAGGATTGAATGCACATGTCCTACCTCTGCAGTCATGCGCAATGAAAAGTTACTTGCTAAGGGTTTGCAAGTGTGAACGATTACTCTGACTGCAGGAGCAATCAGTGTTGCACATTCCTCCTTGATGCGCACTTATTGAGTGTGTTTCTGGAAGAAAGGTTCAGTATCCAGAAAACATTCCTTTTTTTTTTTTTGCAATTTAGTATTTATATATATTATCTACAATACTGAATGACATTAACGATTCTTTTTTTTAAACTGCGAAAGCATATGTCTGATATGGCATAGTTATATTATATTTGTCATAGCATACCATTGTGAGTGCATGACACATTAATGCCTTCACATCTATCTGGATGTGGTCAAGGTTTACTTATTTTGTTTGCATATTGGTGTATGTATTGAAATAATGCAGCAATGTAACATGTCATTTGATTTGAATCTTCCCCCCCAACCTTATCTCGTTTTTTTTTCATATTTTTTAATTAATTGTTTCTGAAAGTAAATGACAGCACAAGGAGCTAGACTGACCGCTGGGGTTTGGCCCACCATAACCTCCACAAGTGGCTGCAGTGGCACCGACCAAGGGTGCAGCTAGGCATACTCTAGACTCTACAAAGTCCATTTTTGAATATCACTTAGAAAACTGTAGCTTTTTATGAAATAATTGTGAAGGTCTAAATTAATGCCTCTAAAAGCAAGTACACAGCTTGCTTACTGATAAAAAACACCATCTTTTGCAGATGTGGAGGGAATAGATAAAAGTGTTGCTTGCTTGCATTTATTATGTGTTTAGGAGGGTAACATTTAGTGAGATGTGAGCATTTTATAATGCCAGGTGGGTTGGGGGGGGCAACAACAACTGATTGTTAATACAAAATGGAATTCTCTGTCTACACCCATGACAGCAACACAGGCAGCACAGTCACCCAGTACATGTGGGTTGCAACCTATCAGCACTGCCTCCACAACTCCTGCCCTATTCGTATAAGATAGCTGTGCCTTGGCTGCTGGTGCAGTGGTACCTTCTGGGAGCAGTAGCAATTGATTTTGTCACCCGTCAGGAGCTGATAGGGCTGGTGGAGTGCATAATAGAGAGGGGCCTAGGTGCATGAATTGGCAGCATTGAAAATGGCCTGCATTGTACTGCCAAAAATGATGCCACATCCGGCACTGACCCAGGCAGCTGACACAGGAGACAGAGATGATAGTTCTAAGAGTGAGGACTTTATTCTCACTGTTCCCAATATGGATATGGATGGACCTCCAAATTCCCCTACCTATCCAGATTTACGGTGTCCATCATCACCATCCCTGCCTGTCCTGTATGTATGAGCCTGCTATATAACATATCCTAACTACCTAACCATCTCATTCCTTAGCACATTCCTCTCTCTCCAAAAACAAAATAAAATGGGTACTTGTCCCACAAAAAATGATGCCCCAGATATAACTCTCCACATTACCTATGTGTCATCTTGACGCACTTGATTTGGTCCAGCTGGCTACTCAACATTAAACCCTCATCCCTGGTATAGTGACTGTGCAAACTCATGACATTGTCTGTACAATTCTACATTTATGTTGTGAAGAAGTGGATAAGCTGTGGTGCTCTCCTACCTCCACCCTGCAGATTTCTGTATTCTTTCCCTTGTCATACCCTCTTCTTGCCCCCCCCCCACTGCCATTTTCACCATTGTCTTATCAACTCCTTTTTCACATGTTTAATCTGGTCAAATATAGAATTAGACAGAACACGCATAGCCAGAAATGGCCCATCAAAAAGCCTTCATTTTTTTCCTCACCATTTGTACGGAGGTTAGCATTGTGCATCAATGCTAAGTGATGGAGAATGGCATTCAGCTTTTGCCACAGGAAGTTAGATTTTTAATTTCAGGTGCACTATCAACATTCATTTCTCAAAAATGTGAGTAAAGATAGCATTGCTTTGAAATAGTATTGCTAACAGTTCTTAGGCTGCTGATGTAATGAACTAGAAGTTCATGTTTGGTGTGCTGAGATAATTCCCTTGTCTGTATACTAATGTTTTGTCATACTGTGATGGGTTGATTATACCTGTATGTGAATTTATTATGTCATGCCATTTTATATTTCTGTCATGTATTTAACTCCAAACATCTGTATTGATGTCCAGTAACGTTTCATCATCGTAGCATTTGAATAGTGCAGGAAGAAAGCACTTTCTAAAAACATTCCATCCCCAGCAGGAAGTCGTGGTAAAACAGTCTTATCCTGCTTATGTCTTATGTTTCTAGTCTCCCAACCCTTCTTGCTTGCTGTAAACATGTATTTTTTGTACAGAGCTTGACAGATTAATAATGAGGAAAATCCGAACAGTAACTTGCCATACAAATTATCCTAAATGTCCCATAAACACAACTCTCAGTATTTCTCTCTCTCTCCACCCCTTCTGTTTCAGTAAGTTGTCACTCTCACTTCAGTTGTGTGAAGTAGGCATTCCTGTGTAGCATGAGGATGTAATGCTCACATATATGCACTTATTTTTGCATAATTTCAAGGTTTATAATCCAGACATATACAAGGTGTTGACTGTTTTAGTACACTATTTCATTTGTAGCTGTTGCCTTCATATTGTTTTGAGCCACCATTATCCTGTTTCTTTCATAATCTACTTGCTCAGTCTCCCTGTATAAGTTTCTAACCCCTTTTATTTCATCAGTCTGTTTCCTCAGCATTTCTGCACTGCCTGGCACCTGTAATTTATGTGGGAATGGAAGTATACAGCTTATGGCAAAATCATGCGAGTGTTTGCCTTCACCTGTATTACTGTGGTTGCCTTTGTGGTTCTGTACTTGGCTATACGCAGACAAGTTAATCTTCTCTTGAATAGGCTGAAGAGTTGAACATATCTTAGTATATCTGTATGTATATCCCTGTCTCCAAGTGCCACCTCTCTAAACCCCTTCTGTGTCATCAAATAAACCTTCTTGATTCAAAACGGTTTCATAAGCCATGTTTCCACCACCAGTAGCATGCTTTATCCATCATGTGTTTAATAATACACCTGTGTCATACGTATAAAGATTAAAGAAATGTAACTTTCATGGCAAATGTGTAAATCATGACACCTGAAACATCACCATTATGCACATCTGTTCTGTATTCCATCAGATTCAGATATGGTTGTATGTACTGCATATTTGCGAGAAGGTTGCCAGGGAGCACTATAGACTACTGCTAATTCCCATTCAAAATGTAACACCTCAGGATATTGTTACTCATGTGCTAATACTTTGCCATCAGCCTCACAAGTGAGCTTGCCAGTAGTGTGTTTCAGAGAGAGAGAGTGTGTTAAAAATTGCAACAAATAATTATGTAGGTAGGTTGTACAACCTTTGTGTGTGTTAATGGCATTTTGAAAACAAGGTTATCTTGATTTGACTCAGTTAATTCAGGCTGTTAATGTATTTCTGCAGTCCAATGGTTTCACTTGTAATTTTCTTACAATAAATGGTGTGTAAACTTTTCACACACAATCCATCACTGCTGTTTAGAAATCCAGTGATATATTTAGGAAGTGTTTGTCTATATTGTCAGTGTACATTACTTTCACTGGCTGTTGTGAGTAAGCACAAATGTGTTATTTTGTGAAATCACTCCCCTTCAATTGTTTAAATTTATTGGCCATCCCACTGTATTCCATACAGCCAGAATACAAAAGTGCCCACAGTTTCAGTCTGACTTGCTATTTTAAAATGAGTGGTTCTGCACTTAGAGAGCTAAAGCTTAAGTTACTGCCTTTTTCATATCTAATTGATTAATGCACACTGTAGTGCTTTGGATATCAAGCCGTTTTTTTCATCTTACAGTTAAAAATCATTTGCAAGACTACCACTTTATTGAAGAGCCCAAATTCTGCCTCTTAGTAGTCATCTTGGGATTAGTGCTTCTGTTTTGTTTTTCCTGGTGAGAGAAGGAGCACAGGGACATTATTTCCTGGAGACTGCTGATCACCAGAAAGCCTAATAACTGCTTCATAGGTGACAGCTTGGAATTTCTGCTTATATTCTACTCCTATTGAGAGAAGGAGCAGAGTGCATTGATTCCGGACTGTTTCTGGTTGGGCAATGAGTGTCTGTGCTTTTGACATTCCTTATTAGTCTGTTTGCTATTCAAGGCATCTACCAAGAAAAATCTTCAACAAGCCTGCAAACCCTTGCATCATCTGGGACAAGAGTGTGGATCACCAAACAGGCTGTGGCCTACTTCTCATTTTGGGATTGATGTTAATGTTTTGCTTCTCATGAGAAAAGAAGCAAAGGAGCATTGTATCCCAGCAGAGTGAAGCTGTGGTGAGACCATCACTAGTAGTAGCCAGTCATGTGACCCCCCCCCCTTTTCATCATTCTTGACAAGCTGATTCTTTGTTTACAGTAAGTACTACTTGATTTGTTTCTAACTTCAGAATAAATGCTTGAATACCTCATCCTTAAATTGTTAGGGTCTACGTATATTTTTTCCTGTTAAAGCATGAATGAAATTTAACCAATACCTAGTTGCACACTAGACATCTAGTTTGTAGTAACAAGCACTATCCCCAGAGTTGCAAACCAGATACTCCTGATGTTACCTTATATTCTCACTCCAACTGTCTAATCAGTAAAAGAGTCCATTGCCGTGGATATGAACTTGCTCTCTATCTTCATTACCAGCTTGGTGGGTATGGGGATAGTGAGGCAATGTAGAAATTGCCTCATGTTTACTGACCATTCTCAAACAAACTGATACGGTGTGTGGGAGATGTATTTACACAATGTCACTGGAGGCAGAGCTCTCATATAAAATTACTTCTAATGTCAGTAAGGTTGTCAGTAGTACACACACTGCACCCATCACACACAGTTCAAAACAGACGTATAGATCACATATGCTGAGGCACTTAAATGCAGAGACCTCCTAGATGAAGTACATATAACAAATACCCTCAGGAATACCCTCAGCAACCCCAAATGCACTCTTTCAAAACAACACCCACATCAACACATGGAGCCACATCTCATGGAGCTTCTACTTCTAAGCCCAAAAGGCAAGTCACCACACAGTCCAACATTCTGGTCATTGGAGGCTCCATTGTGAGGCACGCTGATGTTCCTCTTACCAGGCTGAGTAAGGAGAATGTCACTGGGAGTTGCTTATCAGGGACTAGGATCCACCAGGTTATGCACGCATTCAGGTCACTGGACCACAAGTACCAGTATGACTCAGTTATAGTCCATGTGGGAGTAAATGACCTGAGATGTACCTCCCTAGACTATATGAAGAGAGTATCTCTGGCTGGTAAAACCTAGCATTGAGAAGCATTTTACCTTCTCCAAAGATGATGCCCCACAATACGAGCAAAAGATGACTGACTTTAATAATTGGCTTAGTTTCTGGTGTCATTCAAGGGAGTGCAGTATTTGTCAGCATGGAAGGAGATGGTCAACAGACCATGCTGCTTTGCCAGGGATGGTCTGCACCTCTCCAGACTTTTGAATATTAGCTAAAACATTTTCTTCCCCCATAGTGCCTTTTTAGGCAATGCCAGACTGAAATTACTTCCGACATAGCAAATCAAAACCAAGAAAATCTGAAGTTATTACTGGTCAATGCTAGGAGTCCAAACAAAAAACTTCCATTGCCTAGAAGCTGTATTCACCCCAGGGAATGCTGACGTCTGTGCCATCACTAAGACATGGTTTAAAGCCATGGAGAGCACACAAACAGTGCAAGGTTATAATGCCTTCCACACATTTAGACCAGCTACTACACAGAGAGTGTCTCGATTTACGTAAAAAAAAGAAATATACCTCAAGGCTGCTCAAACAGGACAATGCACTGGAGCTGCTCCATGTTCAAGTCACGTTAAGAAAAATCCAGTGCCACTTCCTTGCAAGCTAAAGATCCCCCTGTATGACCCAGGAGGACCTGTACCGTGTATTTAAACTTATTGGAAGCACTCACCATCCAGCCCAGCACCATATTCATTGGTGACTTTAATTACCCCACTATTAACTGGGAAACTTATACAACACTAAATATACAGGCACAGATATTCCTGGATTTTGTAAACACAGACTCTCTAGACCAGATTGTCAGTACACCAATACTGGATCTGGTCCTCACTAGTATGGGAGAGTGCTGCACACCCCTTACTGTGATGTGTTCCCTGGTAAGGTCAGACACAGAATGGTCTACTTTGAAGTAAAAATAAAACCTGCACCCCCAGCTAAACCTGGAATGTTCAGGAACTACTCTAAGGCTAACTTTCTGATATTAAGTGATAATCTGGCAAAATTCCAAGCCCTCATCAACCCTAACAACTCTGCTGACTATACAGAACTGTTGACAGAAACCCTGGACAAGTATGTTAATAGCTGCATGAAGGCAGCTGTGTACCCACCAGGACGAAGTACAGAACTAACTCAAAAAGCAAGCCACCCTGGTGGAATGACAGTATCAGTAGGCTGTATAACAAAGAAGAAAATCATGGCAAAAATTAAGAGGTGCAGCACCCAGCAGAATAAAAGCACTCTCATACTAAACAAACAATTTGTAGGGCAAATAAAGTCTACCAAAGTCAAATTTGAGATAAATTTGGCCTCCCAGGCCAAGGACAACCACAAGGCATTCTTTAGCTATGTCCACACCCTCAAAGGCAATACACAGTTGTGTGTGCAGCTCATTGTAAATGGAGCCAACTATACTGAGCCGGAAGATGTATACTGGCTGATAAATTCAGCTGCAGCTTTATCCCCCCCAAAACCTTCCCTCAGGAAATACCATCAAATATAACTCCCCCTGCTAGAAAACAGTTCTTTAATTGTCTCTCTACGGCCAAGAACACTGCATCAATGGGCCCAGATAATATCTGAGGTTACCTTCTAAATAGCATGAAACATGACCTGTCAGGCCCTCTGGAACTGCTGGTTAACCGTAGCCTCCAAACAGGCTTCGTGCCTCATGAATAGAGAGCAGCAGCAGTCATCCCTCTGCTCAGAGGTGGGCCATCTACAGACCCTGGAAACTACAGACCCACAAGTTTCACTAGTCTTATATGTAAAGCCATGGAAAGAATTATAGAATTGATCAGTAGTGATATAGTAAACGTCCAGACACATTACCCAACCCAGTTTGATTTCAAGGGCAGGTCATCCTACAGAACCTGATGGACTTCTTTGAGAAGGTCACTGTGGCTTGTCCTTCCCTAACATAGAAGACAAGCAGGATAGTTTATTTAGATGCTTTATTACATAGAAACACATCGGGATGGATAGCAGCATCATAAAATATAAACAAACTGATTAACAGACATTGCAGACATACATGCTTATATCTCAACAGCTTACTACAAAATGGCATTCAGGCTTGCATGTGCTCAGTTTTTATACACTTGTGCAAGCCCTTAGATAGCTTCTTAAAGATACATACACACACATCGATCTACATCCTCCCTCTTCAAAAGATTGCCCTTAGTTGAAAATAACATTGGAGTTAGACATGTATTACTATAGATATTAAAAACAAACGGTGTTCATGTCCAGGTTGCCGTGTATCTATAACATGGTCTGGAGATGCGACCAGGTCTTGTAACGTAACAATATGGACTGGGTTTAGCAACAGGGACAGTCTTCAGTGAACGGTTCATATCAGGAACTTCTGAATTCATCACAGGAATGGGAATATTCTGTGGAACTTCATGTGGAACTGGAACACCGGACAACTCACTCTGAGAAAGTCTTTCTCACAGGCTATTTGCTGGGGGGGGGTATAGGCTTGGACACTGGGATCAAATGTTTTCCATTCCACCTAAATGCTACTCCTTGTGATTCCACAATGTACAGTTTTGGCTCTGACCAAATATTCTTCACGACTCCAGTCCAATCATAACCTTTGGGCATTTGCATGATTACCACTTCTTCTCGTAATGGATTGAGCGGTTTGCTGGTCTTGTCTTAGTAGGACTTCTGGGTTAAATGCTTCTTCAGCAGATTGGTTTTCACTGACCTGTTGTTCTTGACACGTGGAAGCAAAAACTGACTACTGATTGGTAACGTGGTTCTGGTTTGTCTCAACAGAAGTTTCTGGGCAGGGGAACCAAGATATTTATCACAGGGAATATTTCTGAGATTTAAGAGATTCAGGAAAACATCACTATTGTCTCGTTTCAACTTCTCTAGTAACTGTTTTGCACTTTGAATTGTACTTTCTGCCAAACCATTTGACTATGGATACTATGGGCTACTTGCGACATGAGTAAAGTCCCACTCTTCGGCAAATCTTTTGAACTGTTGGCTTGTGAACTGTGTACCGTTGTCAGATATAAGTTTGTGCCGACTACCATGGACTGCAAAATGGCAATTCATCTTAGTGATGATCGTATTGGATGCTAGGTTAGGAAGTAGGTCAGTCCCGAACCAATTTGAATAAGAATCTACTAACACCATTCCACTCGAAGATATCCGTGGCTACTGTCGACCAAGGTAGTTGAGGAATCTGGTTTAGCTGAAGTGGTTCTTTCTGTTGGTGTCGCTTAGTATTATTACACACGGAACAAGATGATAGCACTCTCTCAATATCTTGTGACATAGAAGGCCAAAATACTAGACCTCTCGCCCTTCTTTTGGTAGAGTCTCCTCCTGAGTGACCATGATGCAAGATAGTAAAGTACTCTTGTTGCAAGGACTTTGGAACAATTACTTTTGGACCTTTCTTAATGATACCATTGTCAGACAAAATCGCGTCTCTGTATGGAAAGTAAGGTTACACTTCTTGAGGTAAACTAGATTGCTTTGACAGCCATCCTTATTGAATAAAGTGGTTGAGCCTCTGTAAAACTGGATCTGTGGCTGTGTGGTCTCTCAGCTTATCAAGACGTGTGGAAGAAAACTTTCTTACTTCCATGACCTCAAAATCAAGGTTCTCATTCTCATGCTGGTCAGTGGTGTCTCTGGGCAATCTAGACAAGGCATCAGCAAGATAAAGAAGTTTGTCTTTCTTGTAGACAAGGATGAAGTTATACTTTAGCAATCTCAACATCATACATTGCAGTCTGGCTGGAGCTGTATGCATAGGCTTTCGCAAAATAGTGACTGGAGGTTGGTGGTCTGTTTCGATTTGGAAAGGTCTACCATAAATGTAATCATGGAACTTTGAACACGCAAACACTATTTCCAAAGGCTTCTTCTCCATCTGAGAATACAGCATTTCAGTGTGGGTAAGAGTTCTGAATGCACAGGCAACAGGCTGACCCTCTTGTAGGATGACCACGCCTAAACCAAATTTCGAAGCATCACATGAGAGTCACCGGTTTGTGAACATCAGTGTCTGAGAGTTGGTGGACTAGCAATTCTTTGTTTCAGGATATCAAATGCTCTTTGGTGCTGTTTTAACCCTGACCAGGATGCATTTTTACATGTTAGCTCTCTAAGTGGTGCTGATATTTGCCTCAAGTCTGGATTGAACTTGCCTAGGTAGTTAACCATGCTGAGAAAAAGTTCCAGAGCTTTAACGTTGTCTGGAATTGGCATCTTGAGAATGGCTGCTTGTTTGGAAGGTCTGGTCGTAAGCATGAACTGGTAAGTAAATGACCAACATAAATTACTTCTCATAGCCTGAATTTGCATTTTTGTAGATTGAGCTTACGATTCACTTGACGTGCTCTTTCCAGAACTTTTCTGAGGTTTCTGTCATGCTCAGCTTCACCATTACCTCCTACTAGTATGTCATTTACTATGATAGCACAAGGATACCCAGAAAATATTTGCTCCATTGCACGTTGAAAGACTTTACATACAGAATTTATCCCAAATGGCATTATCAAAAATCTGTACCTGCCAAACGGAGTACTGAAAGTAGTTAGAAATGAGAATTTCTTTTCAAGCAAAATTTACCAAAATGAACTCTGCATCCAAGACAGAAAAAACAGTAGCATTTGGCATAAGGGCAGCGACTTCTTCAACTGTATGCATTGGATGATAAGGTTTTTTAGTGCTTTGTTCAAATCTTGTGGATCAGTACATATTCTGATGTCATCTGAGCTTTTGTTATGAACTACCACCATGGATGATGGCCATTCAGTAGGAGTAGACAAACCAACTGGAGAAATTATACCTCATTACACTATTTTATCTAGCTCTGCTTTGACTCTGTTCTGCATAGCTATTGGAACTTTCCGGACTGGCCTAATAACTGGACTGACATCTAGGTCTAATTTCATGGAGTACACAACTGGAGGCTTGCCTAGTTTCTCTTTGAAAAGATCAGCATAGGTAGAAAAAAATATGTGGGTGAAATTAGAGAAGTGGTTATTCAGGCTAACATGATGGACTTCCTTATTAAATGAAAGCAGTCCCATTTTCAGTCGGTCTCTGAGCCCTAATAATGACTGGATGTGCCTCTTGAAAATAAGTCGTAACTTCTCCCAGCAAAGTAACATGAAAGTACTACTGAGCCGTCAGTTTGAATTTCTTCATCTCCTTAAGCAACAAGCTTCGCACACTTTGCCAAATCAAGCCTTTCACCTCATACTCTGTCAAATGTTTCTGCTGACATAGCATATCACTTGGAGCCTGTCTCAACTTTGACCTGTATGGGTCTTCCATTTATCCGAACAGTGCAAAATACTTAATTCTTTGCCCTTAAATCTACAACATTGACTGTTTCATTAAGCACTGACACACCATCAACATAAAAAGTAGGGTTGCAGCCATGGCCGGCCTTAGGCATAGGCCTACTAGGCAGCCGCCTAGGACGCCGCTCTAGTAGCGGCACTTTTCCAGTATTTATTTGGTGTAGGTAGACTAGGATGGGGGCACCAGATGGTGTGGTGCGGGGTGCCGTGGAGCCCTTTTGCCTAGGGCACCAGTTGACTTAAGGCCACTCCTGGTTGCAGCTTTCTAACTGATCAGTTTGTTTCTTTGAGTGTTCCCTTTTAATGAAAGAATGTGTGCCCTTTGATTTGCAAAACATTTTGAAATGATTCCACTTATTGCATTTGTGGAATTGCTGACCAGAAGCTAAACAGCTTTCCCTTTTAGATTCATGATTTCCACCACAGTTATGACATTTAGCAATGAAACTAGGTTGGGGCCCATGCTTTGATTTTGCTGACTCACTCTTATGCTTCCTTTGATACTGTGTGAACTCTGGAACCTACTGGAAAGCTCTGGGGTTTACCAGTGGGCATTGCAGGAGTTACAGTTACAGTCATGTGCTTGGGCCTGTTTCTTTTAACCATGAGCTGCATACTATCAACTTGAGCTGTAGAAGTAACTGGAAGCATGCACTTTTCATTTAAAGCATATTTGTGTGCCTTTCTGTGAGCTCAAATATCTGACAAATCTCATTGACCTTATTCAAAGTTAAGTCACTGTCACGAAGCAAAATCTTTCTCACAGCATCACCTTTAGTACTACACACAATTCTTTCTTTTATCAGCTCATCCCTTAAATCACCAAATCTGCACATTTTAGTATTATTTATCAAGTCTGTTATATATGGTGCAAAAGTTTCACCAGTCCTTTGATCCCTTGTATAAAATAAGTGCCTTTCATAGGTTCGTAGGTTGGTACTAGGCTATCAGCCCTAGGGCCTATACAAGCCTAGCCATAACAATTCCCTGGATATTTCTTTCCGCAATATTTACTTCCCTGGACCCCTGTCTAGCAGGGTGACTGATGTGATCCCCGGGGTGAATTTCCTATCTCCCATCCAATCATCAAGGTTCCTTTTGAAGAGGGCCAAGGAGGCGCTCTGCTTGACATGTATGGGCAGTCTATTCCAGAGTATGGGGAGTCTGTGGGTCAGGAACCTATCCATCCAGCATGTTTTGTTTCCCTTTTAACATTTGTCTGGACGTTACACATTTCTGTAAGTTTACGTTTTAAACACTCGGGGTCCTCCTTTGACTCGGCCAGTACAACAGTGTGATGGTTTCCATCCTCTCCTGCAAAGACAGCAGGTACATACACAAATGAACTTTCCCTTTCAATGGCTTCTGAACCACCTAAAGTAAGTAGAGTAAATGCCTTGGTATGGTAATCTTTATCAGAAAATGCAGCCTATATGAAAATATCATACTCTTGCTCAGTCTCCAGTTCTCTGCAGTGTTATTATCAAACACAAGTGCACTGGGTTTTCAAAGTCCGTCTGCCATGCCAACAAAGTATGCACAAACTCACTTAAAAATATGGCCCTTGGAATTATCTGTGAACAAGCTGTGCTGTGTGCATGTAATAACATTCAAATGCACATTAAGCTCTTTGAAATGCTTTACTTTGTGAAATATGCTCTCTAATGGCTGTATTTTGTGAAAACTTTAATACTGTACAAACATGCTAACACTTCATACACTTCTGATAACTCGGATATATTTAATACGAAAATACGTGCTTAGAGAAACATGAAGTTGTTTCCTTTATTTTATTCGTTTTATGCAATTCAGACTTTATTTCAAACATTTTCCATAGTAATTTGTATACTTTTATCAATATCAGACATATTGATTTATTTAAATATCATTTAGAACGTTCTGTATGCTTTGTTTCATATTTTGTAAATAAGAAATTATTTGAGCAAGTTTTAATATCTGAAATTTCTTTCTGACCTGTTTTGCAAATTATACTTGCAGTAGAGATGATCCACTCCTATATATTCGTCCAGTACCAATCAGATGCTTCTTGGGCTTAAATTGGAGAAGCTGGACCTCTTTCTGGCAACAAGTCATTTCAGCCATGTTTTTTCTGATATCATGCCCTATTAGACATGCCACTTCTGACACCATGTTGCTTGTCCTTTTCTAACATAGAAGGCAAACAGGCAGGGTAGTTCGTTTAAATGCTTTATTACATAGAAACCCATCAGGATGGATAGCAGCATTATAAAATATAAACACACTGATTAACAGACAGACCTTACAGACATACTTGATTACATCTCAACAGCTTACTACAAAATGACAGTCAGGCTCGCATGTGCTCAGTATTTATTCATTTGTGCAATCCCTTAGCTTCTTAAAAATACATGCACACATTGATCTACAGTCACCAAAGCAATGGATGAGTGCAAAATGGTTCACGCTACCTATGTGTGACCAAGGCATTTGACACAATACTCCACTCTGGCATTGTTGACAAACTCAAGAGATTAAGTACAAATCTTTATTTCACCCGGTGGATAGCCAGCTGGCTGACCGGGCCCAGGAAGTTAGAATTGGGGAGTCCACCTCTACAAAAAGGCCAGACACAAGTGGAGTCCCTCAGGGATCGACCTTTAGCCACTCCTTTTTGGCAGTTATGTCTCTGAAGTCAAGGCCAATGTCAGTGTTCTCTGTCTGACTAAATTTGCAGATGATTGCAAATTAGGAGCTGTCATTGAATCCCACACTGACACAAATGTTCGGGAAGGGCTGACACAAACAAGTGTTGACAGAGCCATGGACTAAAACTAAATGGCAAGAAATGCATAATATACTTTGGGGAGTCATCCTCCCCTGGTAACTGTCATATTGACAGCACACCCCTTAGAGTTGACCCAGTAGTCAGGCACTTAAGGACACACAGACAGTAATCTAGCCTTTGACCATCACATGTCTACAGTAGTGGGGAAATCATTCTTTGTTATGCAACTTATAAACAAAAGTATGGCATCCAAGTCCAGGAAGGTCATTGTTCCACTGTATTCGGCATTAATCAAACCTGTCATTGAGTACAGTGCCCCTTTAGTATGTACCTAACCACGCATATCCAGCAGTTGGAACGTCCACAGAGATTCCTCACTAATAGAATGCAGGGAGCAGGTAAAATGTCCTATGCAGACTGCCTCAAGGTCCTGTCTCTGTATTCCATCTCCTACAGCTTTTGAGGGGAGATCTATGCCTAGCATACAGGGCATTGTCAGACCCCACTCTGATGGACTTCCTGGATATCCACAAAACAGACAGCATCAGAATTACCCAATGTCCTTCTATTCCCATGTTGCAGCATTCATAACTTGAGGGATTCCCCGCCTAGGCAACCCGAATGTCCGGCTAGTATAACAAAGACTTAAGCTACTGCTAGGTACGTATGGCCATTGCACATAGAATAGCCAATGTCGACCATAAAAGTGACGTCTGCACATGCCAGCCTCAGAACTTTTCTGTTGCCCATCCGAATGACAGCTTCTACCATGCGTCTAATTGCCAAAAGTTTTCTTCATTCAGGTAAGTGCCCCATTTGAGAGAACTTTTATTGCGCTTTTGCTACTGCATGCTTGTAAGAGGTTAAAGTCACCCAAAAAGGGCAAGTACTATTGTGGAAGACAGATTCCACACAGACAATCATGACCAGTGTCTTTTCCGTCTGGGTTCTAATTGCGGCTACAAGGCTTGTGCCATTTGTCAGGCATTTATTCTTAAAACACTCTGCAGTCATCTGTTTTCCCTTAACATGTATCCTGAAAATCAGAAACTAAACTGACTAGCAGTAGGCATGGAAGTTACTCCCAGGTCCATTGGGTGAGCCTCCAAAGAAGAAGGTGAAAAAGGTAAGGCCTGACTCTTCGACTACGCCTCTGATCCCGGGTGTCCCTCTTGTGGCCAGTGAAGGCTCGAAGGTATGTACTGTGTCTAGTGGTCCTCCTTCAGCGGGTACTGATTTATAAGCTGCTAGGGGGGTTGCTTCAGCACATTCACAGAGGCATTGCAGACGTCTGCAATGGACAGTAAGGGGGAACTACAGCTTGCTCCTTCAGACGTCCCTCACAGTACCTCTCCTGCCCTTTCCATTGAGGCTTTGCCAATGCGAGAGCCAGAGCCTAGGCCTAAATCAGCCCTTCCATCCCAGCCTTGGGTAGGCCTGCCTCTCAGAAGGAAACACAAACAAAAACTTGTTTCCCCACACAGGATCCTTCTCCAGACTGGCAAGCTTTATCTCAAGGGATCTTGAATGCCTTTCTGGCAATTAGGCCTTGCACTTTGCAGCCTCCTACTCCAGCATCTCCTATTTCCCCTCCATCCAGGAGTACTGCTGTTGAACAAGAGGCCTCTGAATATGAAGATTCATCTTCAGATAAACCCCTGGCCTACTCCACTCAAATACTCTCCTCTGGAACATGCCTCCCCTGAAGTTGATTCCAACAGTGGAGACTGTCCTGAAGAGAATATTACATTTGGAGAAACTGTCTCCAGAATGAGGGATTTTTTCATGTGGAAAAGCTCCCAGGTTTCGTAAGTACAAAAGAGGTACTATGACCTTCTACAAATAGACTGTCCTGCCCCTTCAGCCATCCCACCTGTTTTGCCAGCTTTTCAATATGCCTTTCTCTCAGCATCCATAAACCCTGACTCACAACCTTCTGCTCCAAAAAGACCAGACAGGTTCTATAAAGCCCCTGAAGACAGTAGCTATCTCTACAGCTGCCCTCATGCAGACCCAGTTGTAAACTCTCTCTCTGCTGATAACCCCTCTAAATTACTGCCCTCCACCAACCTCTGCCCCCAGATAAGTATAGTAAAATGATGGAGAGAACTGGGGAAACAGGTCTACACCTCCTCTTCCCTGCCTTTTAGGCCATTAAGTATCAGACACATATCTAAGTATGTTTTGGCCTTACTTTCACATGCCTCTAAATTGCTGAAAGATCTCCCAGATTTTGCAGCCAAATCCCAGCCCTCTTCTCTCTTGGCAGTTTCCTCCCAGGTTACCAGACATTCTATAAAATGCAGTTATGATGCAGCTGAAGTGTCTGCAAGATCAGCATCTGCTTTTGTCCTCCAGTGGTATTCTTGGCTGAGATTGCAACCTTTCCCTGAGGATTTCAAGGCAAAACATATGGATGCACCACTGGACAGTACCACCCTATTTGGTACTAATGCTACGGCCTTGTTCAAATTCCTTCAAGAGAAAGGAAAAGAACTTCTGGAACTGAAACATATTTTTCTTTCCTCAGTTTCTAAGTACTGCAGGAACTACCCTTCTAAGCCTAATTTTGTAACGAAAAAAGACCCGTCCTCCTTCCCGACAACACAAGAAGGGCACGCAGGCAGACTCGTCGTAGGTCCCAACCATCATCTACTCAAAAGGCCCCTTTTCTGGACAAGCCAGGTAGTCTGTGACTACCTGGCTACTCTCTCAGAAATCCCTCTTTCCCAGGGCCTTTCTAATTTCCTTTCTATAATGGACAAGCATTACCACAGACGAATGGGCCCTGTCTGTTGTCCGAAAAGGCTTCTTCATAACTTGGAAAACCACTCCTCGTTTCATGGGGGTCCAAAACGTCCAAGGGACCAGCTTCACCTTTTCTCTCAGGGCATTCCAAGACTTGCTATCACAAGGGACCATACAAGAGGTTCCCTCCTTGGAGAGAGGAAGAGGTTCTGCTCCACGATGTTTTTAGCTCCCAGGAGAGATTGTTCTTGGAGACCAATTTTAGACTTGTCCCAGCTCAGTCTGTTCCTTCAAGTCCCCACCTTCAGGATGCTCACCCAGCAAACTCTGTTTCCACTCTTGCTGCCTCAGGTTTACCTGGTTTCCTTAGACATCAAGGATGCATACCTCCACATTCACCCTCTATTCAGGAAATTCTCATTTTCAGTTCTGTGCTTTGCCCTTTGGACTCTCCACGGCTCCAAGGGTATTTACAAACTGGCTGCTATCATTGCCTTTTATTGATTCCAGGGAATTCTCATCTACCCCTACCTGGTTAACCTTTTCATTCAAACAGGGCATCCAGACAGTTTGCAACAGAACCTTTGAACCACCGTCTCTTTGCTCCTTAGCCTGGGATTCGCCATCAACTACAGTAAGTCTTCCCTATCTCCTTCCCAGGACGAGGTTTTCCTAGGTTGCAGGATAAGGACAGACCTGATTATGGCTTCCCTGCCTTTGCAAAAGAAGCAATCCCTGCAGATTTCTTTGCAACAGTTGCTTCCTCTGGCCTTTCTGACTGCCAGAGAATTCCTCAGGATGCTGGGGTTCATGGCTTCAGTTATACTAATGCTGCCCCTATCCAGAATCCACATAGTTTCATAGGTGTGTACTAGGCTAATGGCCCTGGAGACTTTACAAGCCTAGCCCATAGGATGACCCTGGCGTTGTGACACTCTACCTTAGTTCCCAGTGCCTGTGTCGAGTAGAGCTACTGGAGTGATCCCCGGGGGTGAATTTTCTATTTCCCATCCACTCATCAAGATTTCTGTTGAAGAGGGCTAGTAAGGTGGTCTGTTTGACATGTATGGGAAGTCTATTCCATAGCATGGGCAGTCTCTAGGTTATGAACCTGTCCCTCCAGCTTGTTCTGTTGATTGTGGTAATGAGGTTGAGGTCTCTGGAGCATGTGTGGAGGGATTGGGATTTCTTTAGATGTAGCATTTCTAACAGAACTGGGTCAGACATGGCTTTGTAAGTCAAGCAGAGATCGCCTCTAAGTAGGCGGTATGAGGCAGAGAATAGTTAAGAGTTTTCTCAGTCTGTCCATATAGGATAAGTGTTTAAGGCCTAGGCTCCACTTTGTGAGGTACTTTTGTGGCTTTTCCAGTTGTTGCAGGTGTCTAGTGAGGTACAAGCCAAATGGGGCATTGTACTAGATGATGGGGTGCTTGTTCCCAGGGTCAGTAGTCGCTCCTCCTATGTGGAGAGGGATGACTGTAGCAGTGCACCATTCGGTAGGGACAAAGTCTGAGGTAAGGCTGTGATTGAACAGGGCACACAGGTGAGAAAGTTCCAGTGGTACCTTAAAACACTGTGGTCCCAGCATGCTCATCCTCTAGAGTTTCTTTCCACTTCTTCCCTGCCTAAAGAAGGAATTGTTTTGGTGGTTTCAACAAATACCTCAGAATCCAGGACTCCCTCCATCAGCCACGTCATCCAGTTCAAGAAATGTTCACAGATGCTTTAGATATGGCCTGGGGAGCAACACTGGGGAATCTAAAGGTCGAAGAGCTGTGGTGTCCTTCCTTATGGAAGCAACACATCAACATCATCTTCAAAAGGAACCTTGACGATTGGATGGGAGAAAGGAAATTCACCCTGTGGATCACGTCAGTAACCCTGCTAGACAGGGGTCCAGGGAAGTAAATAGTGTGTGAAAAAATAGCCAGGGAATTGTTATGGCTAGGCTTGTATAGGCCCTAGGGCTGATAGCCTAGTACCAACCAATGAGGGCTCTGATTAAGGCCCTTCAAGCCTTCAGCTCATCTGTTCTGCCAGGTCCTTTGAAACTGTTTACAGACAACACCACATTTCTGTGGTATGTGAACAAACAGGAGGCAACAAAGTCTCATCTCCTCTGCAGATTAGCAATCCAAGCATGGGAGATTGCTCTTCAAGCAAAGGTAACTTTGACAGCTGTTTATATCCCCTCAGCTCAAAATGTTCTGGCAGACACACTGAGCAGATCCATGACACAAGCCCATGAATGCGTGATCCACAGGAATGTTTCTGGACATTCTAGACCAGTGGGGTACACCTCAAATAGAGCTGTTTGCCTCCCTTATGAACAGACAACTTCCAAAGTTTTGTGACAGAGTCCCACACCCTCTGGCTTGGAAGGTGGATGCCCTATCATTCTCATGGAAGGGAATGTTTCTGTAAGCATCCCCCCTTCTCCCCAGTTCAGAAGATCCTCCTGAAGATTCAGAAGGACAGACCAAAAATCTTGTTGATGAGCCCCTTTTGGCCAAGACAGCATTGTTTTCCTCTTATTCTGCAATTAACCAAGAGCAATCATCACAGGTTACCTCACAGGACGGATCTACTCACACAAGACAACATTTAGCAACACTGAACCTGACTTTGTGGGTGTGGCTTCTGATTCCTTTTAGGCACCTTTTCTCTGAGGATGTGCTTCTAGTCCTGCAAGAGACCATGAAACCTAATACAAGGAGATCCTATTTGTCCAAGTGGAAGAAGTTCTCCATCTGGTGTCTTAAGAGATTAGATCCATTTTCATTGGATATCCCCCTAGTCCTTTTCTTATTTGTGTGAGCCGCTCAAGGTTGGACTGGCTTATTCTTCAGTTAAAGCGCATTTATTAGCTATTTCTGCATGTTTGCCTTTGTCTTCCCCTTGGCTTCTAGATTAGAGGTTAAGCTTTTCTTAAAAGGCATCCTTCACATCAGACTTCCCAGGATTTTGATTAGGAAGAACTGACTCATACTCCCTTTGAGCCTGCAGCCTCAGCTTCTCTAAAATTTTGCACCTGGAAAACTGTTTTATTGGTAGCCATCACTTTTGGTAGGAGAGTTTCTGAACTCCAGGCTTTAATGGCTTCACAACCCTTTCTGATTTTCCACAGGGATAGGGTGTCTCATCATACCACAACCCTTCCTTCATGCCAGAAGTGGTTAATGACTTGTCTCTTAACCCAATCTATTCACTTTCCCACCTTTTTCTCTTCTCCTCAAAACGCCAGTGAAAAGATGTGTTACACCATGGATGTACACAGGCAACTTAGATTCTTCTTGGGTAAGACCAAATCCATTCGAAAGTCTGAGCAACTGTTTGTTTCCTTTCACCCCAGGAAAACCTATTTCTAAACAGACTATTTCATCTTGGATCTCTAGGGCAATTTCCTTTTGCTATGTCTCTAAGGGGAAAACTTTCTTCCCCTGTTAAGGCCCATTCCAGCAGAGTGGTAGCTTCCCCTGGAGCTTTCTTTAAAGGTCTGGATACTGCTTCTGTCCTAGAAGCAGCTACTTGGTCGTCTGTCCATACATTTACTAAACACTACAAACTGGACTCATCTCCAGCTCCATAGCAGGATTTGCCAGGGCAATTTTGCATGGCTTCATGGAGATTTCATGTGCTTCTGCCCCCCCCCCCCCACACACACACACACACACACACACACACATGAGCTATGGTATTCTCCCTCATGTTATGAAAACTGCAACATGGGAATAGAAGGACTTAGAATAGGTGTGTAAAATCTTACCATAATCGTAGATGTGCTTGTCTTCCATGTTGCAGTATTATATCCCACCTTCCTTCCCCCTTGGTTCATGCTCTTCTTTTGATATCACCTAGTTGCCTCTTATCCTTGGACTGGTGTTCTGACTGGGGCATTCAGTTCTGAGGATGGTTTATGCAGACGCCACTTTTATGGCCAGTATTGGATGTTCTACATGCAACATCACACATACCTAGCAGTAGCTACATGTTTGGTATACTGGCCAGATGTTCAGGTCACCTGGGTGGGAATCCCCCATGTTATGAATGCTACAACATGGAAGAGAAGGACATCTGTGGTTATGGTAAGATTTTACACAACTATTCTTTATAAAGACTTGAACCTTGCGTGTGATATAAACAGGACCTGCTGGAGAGAGAGGTATGTATCCCAGTGACTACTCCGTCTCTGGAACAAGCTCCCCATCCATGTGAAGCAGAGTTCCACACTAACCCATTTCAAGTGTAACTTGTATAATTGGGTAGGGAACAGGAAATTCATCCCTGGTTTGGCACCTATGACTCTAATGCATATAGGCAACCTATAAGTTGTTCATCTCCCAGGCCCCTACTTGTAAGCATTTCATCTCCCAAGCCCCTACTTACACTTGTTAAGGGTATCAGAACTTGTCAGAGATTTGGGGTGGATGGCTAGGCTTAAAACGGCCCTTGTGGTCGTTAGCCTAGTAAACGCATATAAACCTGAGAGCACAGCAATAACATAACGTCACTGCTTCAAATACTCAAATATCTCAGAATTTTAGAACAGTTACACCATGGCGCTTTCATTCTTCACAATATCATGAAGCTTTTGTCATTAAATATTCAAATGTTGAAAACCCACATTGAGTGACTGTAAGCATTGTTACCTCATGCTGCCATGCATGAATGACATCCACCACAGTTATAATGTATACAGTTACAATGAGAGAAGCCTCTCCATCCCTTTTACCTCATAACAAATTTATTGCAGTTTAATCATAGGATGTAATTATTTTACAAAGGTGGAGTCTCACAGCTGGTTAAGACTTCCTTTGTGGCACATGTGATTCATACTTGTTGTTAGTTGGTGGACTTAAATAGCTTACTGTTCAATTTCAACAAAGGGCAACAGTATATGTATGTATGTACTGATGTTACAGAAACAGCACTGCATGAAGATATCAATTTTTACTTCACAGAAAGAAATATAAATTTATTTTGTAGTTTCCTGGCAGTGAAACTGTTCTAATGATATGAGTTTTCATTCCTCAACATATAGTTTCTTATCCAGTCCTCAGATACAACTCAGCCACTGTTTCACAGCTCGTGGCTACTACAAGCTCTCAAGCTGCTCCCTTACCCATAATGCAGCAGTCCCCCTCATTCCCCAGATCTTGTTTGCCGCCATTGTGAACAGACATGGTCTATAGCCATCGAGTGTGTTTGTTGTGAGAATACAATACGTTATTCATTTTCTTTTTCCTATCTTATAGTTTTCCTCTCTTTACCTTTGTACTTACTGGTAGTTTCTTAATTACCATCGCTGGTAATTTTGCATTTTTTTCTCCTTGCCGTTTATCAGTATTTCTATCTGTTTTTTTCTTCTAGGATAGTTTTTGGTGTTCTTTTCTTACTGGTTTGAGCAATTTTAATTACTATAGTTGGTAACCCCCTCCCCTTTTCCCCTCTATTAACGTTTGTCAGTATATTCTAAATACCATTGCTGGTAGCTGTATTGTATTTTTTTCTTCTGAGTCTATTTGAAAAAAAAATTTAAATGTAAGTAGTAGTAGTAGTGCTTCTTCCCTCTGTTTAATTTTATTTTTCTGGTGTGGTACTGTACTTGGCTATTATTATGGCAGATAAACCGTCTGAATTTAAAAAAATGCACCAGATGCAGACATAAGATTCCACTGTCTGATTCTCTGTCTTTGTGTTTACTGCTTGGGACCAGAGCATTTGCAGGCTTCATACTGCATATCTAAAGCCTTTAATCTAAGTGCTCTTGCAGGCAGAAAAAATAAATTGATCCTCAAAGGCCTTCTTCTGTTGGCCTTCAGAGAGTCACTAACTGCAGGTCAAACCTCTAGGCATGAGAAAAAGGAGGGAAAAAAAGAGGCCTTCAGAGCATCCTAGCTTTTCTCAATCTTCATCGGATCTGACATCCGAGCCTCAGAAGAAGACTCAGAAAACTTCGGATTCAACACAAAATTCCTCAGATCTGACCACTTCAGACACCACATCCGTCTCTTTGGATCTGACCCATTCAGAATCTAGGCATCAACCAAGAACAAGATATGCGTTTTCCATGGATTCAGTTCCTTCTTGGCTTGCATCTTCCTTCTGGAAAGATCCAGAGCTCCCTCCTTGCCTGTTCATGTGCATCCAGAAGTCTCACTGAAGCAGATGTGTACAGAATGCTGAAGTTTCTTTCGACACATATGCAAATGGAAGGTCTCCCAGCTCCTACCCTAGTGGGTCTGGAGACCTGTGCTCATACAGCTCCACCAGTTCGGGCTCCTTCTGCGATCTGTCCTTCAGCTTTGGAGCCATTGGATCAGAGACTCCTGAAACCATCTGATGTAATGTGATCCTATCTCGCCTACATTCTCTACAGATGGGTTCGGCCGCTATACAATAGAACGCAGCCTCTTATTGGCTGTTACCTCGTATCCCAGGATGCACCACTACTGCTTCCCCAGATCTCGTTTGCTGCTTCTGAAGCATAGACGTGGTCTCGGACTTGACTGAGCTAAGTGCCTCTTAGTGAAATTATTTCTGTCTAGTTTTGTGCTAAAACTTACCCAAAAGCTGTTTTAACAGCTATTTGTTGTTGTGTGACTGCGTATTTAAAGTTTTTTGTGGTAAAATTGTATTTTTTGTGGTAAGTGATCCCGTTTAAGTTAGAGGGGCCTTGTCCTATCCTAGGCGTTTTATTAGAGTCTAGGCTGTCGTTTGTGTAGTTTTTGAAGTTTTGTGTGTTTGAAGTAGATAGCCATGTCGAAGGAACATAGACCATCAGGTTTTAAAAAATGTTCCAAATGTAATTATAAAATGTCCATTACGGACGACCATTCTTTGTGTGTTTACTGTCTGGGCCCGAAGCACCTCCAGGAATCCTGTAGCGTTTGCCATGCTTTTTCCTCTCGCGTCCTCCAAGAGAGGAAAAATAAATTAATTTTGAAAGGGCTTATTACCCCTTCCTTTGAGGAAGCCCTATCTTCTTCTTCTTCCCCTTCGAGGAAGAAAAAATCTTCGGCTCCGACCAGCCCGTTGGATCCGGCAGCTAAAAAGTCACGGCAGGCTTCTCCGTCGGCTCCACGGACTTCGGAGCCGAGGGCGGAACGGTCTGCCTCGATGTCTCCAGCCTCGACTCCTCTGGCTTTGGAGTCGAGAGCTCGGGCGTCGAGAGGTGAGTCATCTCCATCGGCTCCACTGCCTTCGGAGCCGATGAGGGTTGCCCGCTCAGACTCTTCTCCTTCGGTGCCGAAGTCCCCATCGGCTCAGAGGGAAATTGCAGTGGTAGTGGAATCTCCCTCGGCTCCGATACTTCTCGAACCCATACAGAGCCGGTCCCCCAGTCTTTCGGAGCTGGCAGAGAAGTCGACTCGGACCCGATCGGTCTCTTCTCGGTCGTCGAGGATGTCTGATTCGGATGTAGGCAGGGTGCTTCAAAGGCTTTTTCAGTCTCCGGTCTTTGCAAAATTGATCTCTGCTCCAGCCCAGTCGGCTCCGGAGCTGATTTCCCATCCTGCTATCTTGGTTCCTCCTCCAACAGCTTCGGTGCCGTTGGAGTCAGTGTTGGTGGAGCCAGTGGAGGTTGTCGGGTCTGTTCCGACCCTAACTCCAACCCGCCCTTCGGGTCGGGGTTCGGTACGCGGACCTCCTCTGTCGGCCCCGGGGGGGCCGCTTCGGGACCGATCCTTTCGGTTCCGAGCCTCCCTCTCGGTGCGTCGACTGCGGGAGTTCCGACTGCTGTTGTGGCCTTGGGGGTTGAACCATCCCAGTACTCTGGGGGTCCCGCCTTCAAGGCCATGAGGAGTGCCTTGGCCAAATCCTCTCTGGCCACTTCTACCATCTCACCACCACCTTCCCTTGGCACGGAGACTGGCTCCTTTGCAATCCCCCTGTCTCATGACAGAGGAGCCCTTGGGCCTGAGGTTACCCCCATTGGGGGTTCCCTTCTTCCTGGAGGTCCCTCCGAAACGCTTTCGGAGGAACCTCCGAGGAAGAAACAGTGCAAGAGGAAGTACGTCGACTCCCCTGATGAGTCTCTCACCTCGGATACCGACCTCGATGATGCGGAAGGGTCCCCCAAGTCGTCCTCGGATGATGTATCCTTTGCAGACATCTTGGAGATCCTTAAGCAACGAGGCGACTGGCAGTCCAAACCCCCTTCTGCTGAGGAGTCGGTTTTCCTCAAGGCCTTCGGGGCTCAGCCCTCCGCCTCCTGGGTGTCTCCGCCTTTCGATGAGCTTCTGGATTTGATCTCTCGAAGGGCGTGGGAACACCCGTATTCTGTTGAACCGGTGCCAGCTCGCCCCAATAAATTCCTTTCGGCTCCCCCTGACAAGGACTTTCTTTCGAAAGGTGTGGCTGTAGATGCCTTGGTGGTGGCATCTGCCACCCAGCAAGATGTGGCAGAGGCTTCAACGTCCGTCCATCCTCCTAATAAGGAGTCTAGGAGCATGGATCGGTACGGGAAGCGTACCCTTGCTTCAGCGACCTTTACATTAAGGTCTCTGAACTACTTGACGCATTCCACGAGACTGCAGAGGGATCTGGTCAAGGAGCTTTCGGATACCCTCTCCGGTAACTTACCTGAGCAGTTGGCCCAGACGGTTAACTCCCAGTTGGCTACCCTGTCCTCATTATCCAACTTGTCCATGAGGCTCATTTCTTATGCAGCCGAAGGAGTGAGCAGAGCGGCGGGAACAGGTGTTGCTCTACGGAGACAAGCCTGGCTACGCCTGTGTCACTTTGCGGAGGCCTTTAAGTCTTCCTTTGCCGACGCCCCCTTTGATGGGTCCTCACTGTTTGGACCCAAGGTAAAGGGCACTTTGACTCGCTGCGAACAGGAGGGTAAGACTTTAACTGCCGTAGGGGCCCGGTTTTCCACTCTCTTCAGACCTTATCCCAAGACTCGAAGAGGAGGGAAAATGTGGTTCCGTAAGTCTCAAAAGCCTTACTCGTCGCAGCAGAGCGATTCCCCTTCTAGAGGCAGAGGAGGGGGAAATTTTTCAGGGAGACGCCGTCCCAGAGGCGGCAGAGGCCCCCGCCACAATGGAGACCGCGAGTCCTTTCGTGGCTCCTCCTCCTTTCAGCATCCCTGAAGGAGTACCCGACTGTGCAGCTCCGGAGCCAGTCGGGGGTCGCTTTTCGAGGCACCTAAAGGCCTGGGAAAATATCACTCAGGACCAATGGGTGCTCCGAATCATCGCCGGAGGTTACACCATTCCCTTCTCTCAACCCCCCCCCCCACCATCCCAAAGAATCCCGGACCCGCCACCCAGTCAACGGGATCTTGCAGCCAGCGAAATATTGAAGCTGCTTCAAAAAGGAGTAATCCAACCTGTCCCCGCAGATCAGGCCGGATCAGGGACTTACTCAAGATTCTTTTTGGTACCAAAAAAGACCGGGGACTTGAGGCCCATTTTGGATCTCAGCAAGTTAAACCGATTAGTGAAAAAGTCCAAATTCCGGATGGTCACCTTGCAATCCATTCTCCCGCTTTTGGAGAAAGGTGTTTGGATGTGCTCCATAGATCTGAAAGACACCTATTATCACATTCTGATAGATCAGGCGTCGAGGAGACACTTGCGCTTCAGCCTAGGAGACAGTCATTTCCAGTTCCGTGCACTGCCCTTTGGTCTCACCACAGCCCCCAGGGTGTTCACCAAATGTTTGGCGGTGGTGACTGCTCACCTGAGAAGTCTAGGATTCCAGGTGTTTCCATACGTAGACGACTGGCTCCTAACTGCCACCTCCAGGCATCTACTCTTGAAAACTCTAGCAGCCACTATCTCTCTAGGCAACTCCTTAGGAATCACCTTCAATTGGACAAAATCCGTATTGCTGCCATCGCAGCGTATTCTGTTTATTGGTGCAGAAATAGACTCAAGGCAGATGCGAGTCTATCTTCCTGTGGAAAGGATAGCAACGCTGCAGTCTCAGGTTCGGCATTACTCCTCAGGCGTCGCTCCAGCGAGAATGGTCCTGCAGCTGTTGGGTTCCATGTCAGCCACCATTCTTCTGGTCCCCCTGGCAAGGTTGCATATGAGGATACTCCAGTGGCTCCTATCAGTCCAGTGGTCTTATCAAGACCTTCCCCTCAGTCACCACATATTGATCACAGAGACGTGCAAACAGGATCTTCGTTGGTGGCTTCTTTCCTCCAACCTGAATCTAGGGCGACCCTTCGTTCCCCCATTCCCCTCGGCCACGTTGACTACGGACGCCTCCCAGACAGGGTGGGGGGGACATTATCTGGACAGGTCGGTCCAAGGCACGTGGCACACCGAGAGTCTTCTCCACATCAATATCCTGGAAATGAGGGCGGTGCTTTTAACGTTGCAAGCACTGCACCATCACCTCCCCCAGGGTACGATTGCCATTCAGTCCGACAACATGTCGGTAGTCTGGTACTTAAACAAGCAAGGAGGGACCAGGTCTTACCCCCTTTGCAGAGAGGCCATGAAGGTATGGGATTGGGCGATTGCTACCAAACGTTTCCTAGTGGCAACACACATTCCGGGGAGATCCAACGTCATAGCCGACAGACTGAGCAGAACTATTCTCTCCCCTCACGAGTGGTCCTTGAACGACAGAGTGGTAACAGATTTTCACGAGATGGGGAGCTCCTTGTTGCGATCTTTTCGCAACTCCCCTCAATGCGAAATGCCAGCAGTTCTTCTCTCTCACCCCAGTTCCGGGGGAGATCCCCAAGGATGCTCTAGTCCAAGCTTGGCCCCCCGGTCTGCTATACGCTTTTCCACCGGTTCCCCTTCTCCCCAAGGTGATTCAGAAGGCGATTCGCTTGGAAAGCAAAATGATTCTAATCGCCCCATACTGGCCTCGTCAAGTCTGGTTCCCCTTTCTTCACAAATATGCATTGGAGGGTCCCTGGTTCCTAGACCAAGTTCCGGACCTCTTGACACATCAGTCAGGACAGCTCCATCAGTCCCTCCATTCATTGAAGTTAGCAGCTTGGCTACTCCTCTTCCGACCATAGTTAGGAGCCATTCTTTCGATCCTGAAGTCATGCATATTTTGTCCTTGGCCCACAAGACTTCTACTAAAAAGATGTATAGCAATAAATGGAAGAGGTTTGCTATTTGGGCCCAACTCCGAGGATTAGACCCTATGACAGCCTCGGTGTCAGAGGTTCTGAAGTTTTTAGCTTCCCTGTTCAACCAAGGTTGTTCGGTGTCTACCATCAAAGTTCAATTGGCTGCTATTTCCAATTTTCACGATAGCATAGAACCACCTTTAATGAGCAACAAGTTGTGCAAAGCTTTTATTAAAGGAGCTTGGCTTCTACGGCCCCCTGTATCTCATCCTGCACCACCATGGGGCCTTAACGTGGTGTTAGGTGCATTAACCTCATCTCCCTTTGAGCCGGCAGCAACCTGTGACTTAAAATTTCTTTCTTGGAAGACTGCTCTTCTAGTTGCTATTACATCAGCCAGGCGAGTTTCAAAACTTCAAGCCCTATGTGTCAAACCACCATACCTGGTATTTCACAAGGATAGAGTATCTCTTAGACCAAACCCATCCTTTATACCAAAGGTTTGTTCTAACTTTTGTTTGCAACAATCACTGGAATTACCGTTTTTTTTTCCCTGAGTATTCAAACAGAGCTGAATATACCTTTCACAGCTTAGACGTGCACAGACAATTACATTTCTATTTGGATAGGACACACCAAGCACGAAAATCAGATCAACTGTTTGTGTCCTTTTCGAATAGTAAATTGGGCAAAGCCGTCACAAAAGTCACTATTGCCAAGTGGATCAGAGACTGTATCAGTCATATTTATCTCATTTCAAATAAGGAGCTTATAGTTCCAGTGAAAGCTCATTCTACCAGGGCTATGGCCACTTCGGCAGCCTTTCATTCCAAGCTCTCTATTAGTGACATTTGTGCGGCTGCTACGTGGTCTTCTCTACACACCTTTATTTCTCACTACAAATTGGATGTGGCATCTAGGGGTCGAGCTTCCTTCGGTTCCACGGTTCTCAGGAGCGTTTTTCAGTGAGCCACCCAGGAATTAGGTGCTAGGGATGCTGTCCCATCTGTAGAGAATGTAGGCGAGATAGGATCACATTACATCTTTTAGTTATGTACTTACCATAACTTTAGATGTATGGGATCCATCTCGCCTACATTCCTAATAACCCACCCTCCTTCCCCCTGCCTCGTAGACCAGAAGAGACCGGACAATCCGAATTCAACTTCTTCCTCTCTTGAAACACCTGGCAATGTTATAACAACAGTCTATGTGTGTGTGCATGTGTGCGGACAAACAAGATCTGGGGAAGCAGTAGTGGTGCATCCTGGGATACGAGGTAACTCGGCCAATAAGAGACTGCGTTCTATTGTATAGCGGCCGAGTCGGAGCCGAGGATCGGCTCCGTACCCATCTGTAGAGAATGTAGGCGAGATGGATCCCATACATCTAAAGTTATGGTAAGTACATAACTAAAAGTTTCGAATCCAAAGGTGCCTCTTTCTTTGAATCTGATGTTGTCTCTGAATGCACATCAGCTCCATTCGTTTCGGAGCCAGATAGCTGTAAGTCCTGAAACCTTGTCATCAGATCCAGGGGGTTAGAGTCAACTCCAAAGTTGTCTGACCTGTCTCTAACCTGGTGAGCCTCTGCATTCGATATCTCCGCTCTGACTCCTGCCTCTAGTGCAGTGTCTTCGGGTCGTTGGGAACTGTCGGGCCACAGGCATGCCTTCTTGGTGCAGACTGTTTCCTTCTCCCCAGGACATTCATATTCTGCCTTCTAAAGATCAGATGACTCCCCCCCCCAGATCTTCCTTCTGTTTCTCAGATGTCTTTGTGTTGTGAGCCTCAGCATTGTACTCCCACAGGGGCAGCCAGCCCAAAGTCTGCAGGTAACCCCCACAGGGCATAATTATCTCTTTTGATACTTCTCCAGAACATCTAAACAAAGAAGTCCAAGAGGATGCACTTGGACTCCCTTCAGGAGTCTGTCATAAAAGATACTGATTTTGATGAGAGGGAAGGGTCCCTAAGATAACCACCTGATGATGTCTTATTTGGAGACATTTTAGAGATCCTGAAACAGAGGGGTGGATGGTTTAACTACAACCCTTCTCAAGAGGCATCAACATTCCTGGAGGCATTTGGTACTGGCCAGTCTACTTTTTGGGTGACTCAGCATGCTGATGAGCTCATTGATTTGATCTCTCCACAGGTGTAGAAGAAACCAGATTCTGTAGTCATTCCTCAAGAGACCAGATATGATCCTGGCACCACTGAAAGAAAGGGAATTTTGGAACAAAGGAGTACCAGTGGATGCTATGATTTGTAGCAGTAGACACCAAGGAAGAACTCTCTTAACAGAGTTCTTTTGTTCATCCCCCTAGCAGGGAGTGTAGGGTGCTGGACAGGTTTGGGAAATGTGTGTATGCATCAGCGATCTTTGCTGTCAGGTCCCTGAATTACGTGACACATTTTACCAGATTACAGAGGGATTTGATCAAGGAACTCTCAAAATCCCTCTCTGGGACTAGTACTGCTGAGGCAGCGTCATCTTTTGCTTCACAGTTAGTGACCGTTCGACCCTTAAGTCTATCTCATATTCCTCTTTGAGGTTTATTATACATGCATTTGAAGGAGCCTCGTGACCGCCAGGTTCAGGCATTTCCATCAGCAGGCATGCCTGGATGCTTCTGTGTGACTTTGCAGAGCCCTTCAAGACTTTCTTCGTCAGTGCTTCCTTTGACAGAAGCTCATTATTTGACCCTAAAGTGAAAGACACTCTCCAGGTGCGAGAAAGATAAGATCCTGTCTACTGTGGTAGTATGTTTTTCGATCCCTCAAAGAACCCTTTCCAAGAATAAATGAGGTGGTCAACAGATGTGATACAGGAATTTCCAGGGTCCTTTCCATGATCCACATGGAGAGAGTTCTCCCAGGGTAGAGGGGCTCAAATGGTAGACACTGCCCACGTGGCAGAGGAGGCCCGCAAAACCTTCTGAAAGGAGGCCCAATGGCCCACCTCTGGAAGCAGTCAGGGGTAGTTTATCCTTGCACCAGAGAGCCTGGCTAGATATAACAAGAGATACTTTGGTACGGAGGATTATTTCCAGAGGCTGTATAATTCCTGCCCCCCCACTACAGAACAAAATGCTGAATGTTCCACGTAGTCAGAGGAAAATGGCAGCTTTGGAAATTCAAAAGCTGCTAATAAAAAGAGTCATCCAAGAGGTCCCCCCAGACCAGAGAGGGTCTGGGACTTGCTCAAGTTTCTTTTTAGTGCCAAAGAAAACAGGGGACTGAAGACCAGTTTTTGGATCTCACCATTCTGAACAAGTCAGTTCAACGTACCAAGTTCCAGATGGTCTCGGTTTAGTCTGTTTTGCCTTTCCTTCCCAAAGGCGACTGGATGTGCTCAGTAGATCTTCAGGACGCATGCTGTCTCATAAAAATGAAGACATGGTCCAGGAGACATCTATACTTACGCCTGGGGGTCAGTTATTATCAGTTCAGAGTTGCTGTGCTTTGGTCACATCACAGCCCCCAGGGTGTTCACCAAATTGCACGGCAGTAGTAGCAGCTCACTTCAGACTGCAGGGATTCTGAGTGTTTCCATATCTAGATGACTGGCTCCTAACCAACTTGACCAAGCATCTGCTGATAGCAACTTGAAACTGTGCTCCAGATTTTTTCTACCCAAGGCATCACAACCAACCACAACAAATCTCAGCTGCAACAGTCTCAGACATTGGAATTCATAGGGGCCATTTTCACCACATCTATGACAACAGCGTCACTCCCATTACTGAGGATTCAGACCATTCATTTCCAAGTCAGAAGGGTTCTAAGAAAATCGGTATTGCCAGCCCGAAAGATATTAAAGACTGGAAATGATGTCTGCAGCAATTATACTACTACCTCTTGCAAGATACCAGATGAGGATTCTTCAGTGTATGTTAGGTTGATGTAAAATGGACCACTGGGATGCTGTGTCCACCAAAATCAACATAACTCAAGCCTGCAAAAAATACCTGTGGTGTTGGATTCATTCGTATCAAATATCACAGGGTTATCCATTCATTCTCCCTCAGACCAAGGCCATAATGACCACGGATGCTTCCCAGATTGGGTGGGGGGCATTACTTAGGGAAGACTACACAAGGCATATGGTTCCCCAAGGAGGCCAACCTGCATATCAGTGTCCTGGGAATGAGAGAAGTACTCCCAGCATTGCAGTATTCCGAGACGCTTTCTTTTCTAGGATTAATGTGATTCAAAATGACAGTATGTCTGTAGTATGATAGATCAACAAACAAGGAGGAACCAGATCTTACCCCTTGTATCAAGAAGCTATGAGAGTGTGGCAGTGGCTGATCTCGCCAAATCAATTTTTTATAGCAACGCATGTACTGGGGAATCCAGCGTGATAGCAAACATGTTGAGCAGGTCCATTTTATTAACTCACAAGTGGTCTCTCAACACAAAAGTGTTAGAAATGATATTCCGCCAATTGGGCCAGCCATACTGCAACTTTTTTGCATCTCTGCTGAACAACAAATGCAGCAGGTTCTTTGCCATAATCCCCTCTGCCGGGAGAGTCAGCAAGAGATGGTGGTCTTCACGATTGGCCCCTAGGTCTTCTCTATGCTTATCCCCCAACCCCCTTAATCCCCAAATTCCTACATAAAGCATCCCAATTTGAAGAGCAAAGTCATCCTCACTGCTCCTTATTGGCATAGACAGATTTGGTTTCCCTTTCTTTGGCCTCATCTAGTTTACCCACCTTGGATTCTGGATCCAGTTCCAGACCTCCTGTCTTACCTAACAGATGTGATTCGCCCGGACATTTTGGGCCCAAAACTGACCGCATGGTTTCTGTAATTCTGTTGATAGCCAGGCAACCAAAATTCTCTTCTCCAGTATACCACAGTCTTATATCTTCCCACAAACCTTCCACTAGGAAGATTTACAAGAGCAAATGGAAAAGATTTGTCCTTTGAGCACAACAACAAGACATGTACCCCTTTTCTAGAATTACTTGCTTCTGTCTTTAATGAAGAGGCTAGTACCTTTATGGTCAAGGTTCAATTGGCTATTTCCAATTTTCATGTAGGAGTTGTTAATCCTACTTTGGCTTCTTCACGTCTTTGTAAAGCCTTTATAAAACGTACATTTCTGCACAAATCACCTTTTAAGGACGCTACTCCACCTTGAGATCTGAATTTAATGTTACAGGTCTCAATTCAAAAAAACATTTGAACTTGCTGCAAAATGTGATTTGAAATATTTGACTTGGAAAAACAAATTTTTGATGGCCATAACATCAGCTAGGAGAATTTCAGAGCTTCAAGCTTTATTCTCTAAGCCTACTTATTTAAGTTTTTCATAAGGATATAGGGTGTCTTTAAGAACCAATCCTTTCTTCCTTCCTAAGGTGGTGTCAGGATCTAACATTAATCAAAACTATTAACCTTTCCAAGACTAAAACCGTTTTAAAGACAAGGAAACAAGTACAGCAGATGCTGAAGAATCTATTCCTTCAGCTTCTCCTCCTGAGGATTACTCCTTTGGGGAAACCCTGCATACCATGAGGGAGCATTTCCACTGGGAGAGCCAAGATTACTCAGAATCTAAGAAAAGGCTCAGAGACTTTCTTTTACTACCTCAGCACAGACCTCTTGCTATTTCACCTGTTCTAGACATTGTAGATAATGTATTTTCAGAGTCTGGCCTGTCTCCCGACTCTTTACTTCCTGCTCCTGTTAAGCCAGACAGATACTACAGGGTTCCAGATTCTCATAAATTTCTATATAAAAACCCTGCTGCTGACCCAGAAACTATTTCTCAGGGTCTCAAAGGGGTCAAGGCCGCTACTGCAAAAAACCCTGTCCCCTCAGATAGAGATTCAAGGGCACTGGACAGATGGGGGAAAAAAGTTTACACTTCTGCTACCTTGGCTGTAAGGGCTTTAAATTGTCAGTTTCATATGCTTAAATATCAGCAATACTTAGTCTCTGCTAAAACAGAAAATGTTGACAAATTCTGAATGTTCTGAGAACAAGGAAATGCAGGATTTATTGCATGCAGCTGAACAAGTGGGAAAGCATACTTTGCAATGTGGTTATGATTCACTGGAGGCCTCTTGCAGGGCCGCTGTAATAGGTTCTGTCATTAGAAGGCATGCTTGGTTAAAGGAACAGAATCTGCCTGATCATGTTAAAGCAAAATTATTGGATGCTTCATTACAGCATGATACTTTGGTGTTAAGGCAGAAGAGGTGTTGAAGAAAATGGAGGATAAAGCTAAATCTATGCAGACAGTAAAGGATTTCTTACAGGTACAGCCACCCAGATTTAGCAGGAACTGGCCTTCTAAGAATCGGTCCTATGCCGTGTCAGACAGGCGACAAAGAGACAGATACAGACGCCCTAGAGGCAGACAACAGCCCCAGGGCTCATACAGGCCCAAACAATGGGGTGCTTCTACCTCCAGAAGTGGAGAAGACAAATCACAGCCATTTAGGAAACAGTCCCATTGACTTCCCTCTGCCAATGCCAAGCATTTATCTTTTGGCAACACCCTTAGGGGGAAAGCTAGCACTTTTTTCACAAAATTGGCACATGATCACCCAGGACAAATGGGTTTTAAATATAGTCTCTCAGGGCTACAGGTTCCACTTTCACACCCTTCCAAAGGCAAAAGGCATGCCAGACCTGCCACACAATCAATGGGCAGAGGCACAAAAACAAGTTTCATCTCTCATGGACATGAGGGCTATTCAGCCAGTGCCACAACAAGAGCAGGGACAAGGATTTTACTCAAGACTTTTCTTAGTACCAAGAAAGGACAAAGCATGGAGACCAATTCTGGACCTGTCTATTCCAAATACTTTTCTGGACGATCCAAAATTCAAAATGTTGACTCTGCAGCAACTTCTGCCCATGCTGGGCAAGAAGGCTCGGCTTGTAACTTTGGACTTCAAAGAGCCATACCTGCATGTCCCAATCAGACAATCTTGCAGAAGATACCTCAGATTCATAGCTGGCTCAATGCACTACCAGTTCTCTGCACTGCCCTTTGGCTTATCTACTGCGCCCAGGGTCTTCACAAAATGCCTGGCACCAGTAATTGCATTCTGCAGACAAAGAGGAATTCAGATATATCCCTACTTGGACGACTGTCTTATTCAAGCAGAGACCAAAGACATTCTACTAAAGCATCTGGCGTTTGTAAAAAGATTACTAATTTGCCTAGGGTACACAGTAAATGAAAAGAAATCAAAACTAGTACACTTTCAAGAGATAATATTCCTGGGTGCAAGCTTAAATACAACTGCCCAGATGGCGTATCTCACGCCAGACAAACAAAGGCAACTGACATCTTACTTCGAAAGCATGGCAACAAAGACCCAGCTATCTGCAAGAAAAGTTTTGCAGGCTCCGGGCTACATGGCATCCTGCATTCTGCTAATTCCATATGCAAGACTGCATATGAGGAAACTACAATGGTATCTACAAAGTGCTTGGACTCAACATTGCCACAGCCAGGAATCATTAATTTCACTCATTCCCTGCCTGCAACAGGAGTTTCGTTGGTGGGCACAGGCCTGTCACCACAACAAGGGACAGCCATTCACTTTACCCACAGCCAGGCAAACACTAACAACAGATGCATCTGATTATGCCTGGGGGGCCCACATGGCAGGAAAATGTATTCAGGGCACATGGCCCTCAAGCCAAAGGCATTTTCACATCAATCAAAAAGAGACGCTAGCTGTACAAAATGCCCTGACAGCCTTCAAGGACCTACTTCATCCAGGACAGCTGCTGATAAAGACGGACAACACCACAGTCATGTGGTACATAAACAAGCAGGGGGGCACACATTCCTACCCCCTCTGCAGACAAGCCATGATTTTGTGCAACACATCATTGACTTACCAAGTACACCTGCAAGCACAATTCCTGCCAGGAAAAACAAATGCTCTGGCAGACGAACTAAGCAGAAACCTCATGGATCCTCACGAGTGGAAGCTAGATCCACAAATCTTCAACATGATAACAAGGAAATGGGGATGCCCAGACATAGATCTTTTTGCCTCCCCTCACAACTGCCAACTTTAGAGATTCTGCAGAAGGACTTATCACAAACAAGCATGGAAAGTGGATGCTTTGTCATTCAGCTGGAACAATCTTACTGCCTTTCATCCCCAAGGTACTCCTAAAGGTCAGACAAGAGAAGCCACAAATGATACTGATTGCCCTGGATTGGCCACACCAACACTGGTACCCAATCCTAAGGAGTTTGTCTTAAGGCCCAGCCTGGACATTGTCTCAAATTCCTCATTTACTGACCCAACAAAACAATCAGATCCTGCACAGCCAACTCAGAACCCTAAATCTAGCTGCATGGCAGATAGTGTAACCATTCAGAATACACCTCTCTGTAAAGCGGTTATGGATGTTATTTTGGAGGCCAGGAGGCCCAGCACCAGAAAATCTTATGCAGAAAAATGGAAGAGATTCTGTGCTTGGAACCAGGCACAAGGAATTGACATGCTTACTCCAAATATTCCTCAGATTTTGCAATATCTAACTGAGATGCTAGACAAAGCCCTATCCTTCTCAGATCCATGCCTCTGCCATTTCAGCTCATTACAATACGGACCCACCTATTTTTTCACATCCATTGCTTAGGCAGTACCTCAGGGGGGCCAAAAACATAAGACCTCCAAGGAGAGCACCAATTCCTGCATGGGACCTCAATTTTGTCTTGGAAAAACTCACACTGCCTCCTTTTGAGCCAGTCAATACAGCTGAGATAAAATTCTTATCATGGAAAACAGCTCTGCTCCTAACAATAACTTCAGCAAGAAGAGTCTCAGAGCTACAGGCATTAATGGCTGTGGAACCTTTTATTATCTTCCATCCGGACCGGGTTTCTCTAAGGACAAACCCAACATTTATGCCTAAGGTAGTGTCCTGTGTGGCTCTTAACTAAACCATTCATTTGCCTACTTTTTACCCAAACCCACAAAATAAAGGGGAGAGACTTCTGCATTCTTTGGACATACACAGACAGCTACGCTTCTACTTGGACAAAACTAAAGCTTTCAGAAAGACTGAGCAACTTTTATTGGCTTATGCTGAAGGATCACAAGGAAAGGCTATCTCAAAGCAGACTATTTCAAAATGGATATGAAACTGCATTCGTTTCTGCTATTCACAACATGGCACATCAGTGCCTAAGGGCATTAGACCACATTCTAACAAGGCAGCAGCCACCTCAGCAGCCTTCCTCAGAGGAGTACCAACCAACGATATTTTGGAGGCTGCAACTTGGACTTCAGTGCGCACTTTTACTAAGCACTACCACTTACGTCTTTACTCTAAATCCAGAGCAGGCTTTGCCACTGCAGTTCTACAGGGCCTTATAGCCACTCCTAATTCTATTTAGAGCCAGCCGCTCAACCTCAGCTTTGGGATTCAACCCAAGTGTAATGACTGCAACAGTGAAACACGATGAACATAGTACAGTTGTGTACTTACCATAAATGTGGATGTCCGAGTGTTTTTACTGTTGCAGTCCAGGTTACCCACCCACCATCCCCCTTTCTTTGCTAGGACTTATCTGTACTTCTCTATTCTATACAACCTATGTGGTGTATTTGCTTGTAGATGAAGGTATTGGTTATTTTAGTGCATGCTTTTATAAGCAATGTGTTTTAGCCTACCCTTTTGGGGGCACCTGACATCTGGGGCAAGAAAAACTGAAGAAAATGGCATCGGCTGCATCTTTTATACACCTGGCGCACTAACGTCAGGGAAGAGGCAACAGCAACCAACGCTGGACCAGGACTTTGGAATTCAGGCCGACTGCGGGTAGCCTGCCAGCAGGATAACCCAAGTGTAATGACTGCAACAGTGAATACACTCGAATATCTGCATTTATGGTAGGTACATAACTGTACTTTCTTCGTGTTTCACTGTTGCAGTCATCACATTTGGGTTATCCCTGCCTGGGTAGCCCTCGGCCGGTCCAAATACCAGAGGTTTACTATTTCTGTGTCGTTTGCTGACGCTTCAGGCCTGACGTCAGGTCATCAGTAGTGTAAAGTAAGGCAGCCGACGCCATTACATCAGTCTTTCTTGCCATGGAGCCTAAAGCAGAAGCAGTTCGCATGAGTGCCGCCCAGCCACTACCTGAGTTTCGTCTACCGAATTGAAGCTAAAGTCTTCTAAAGCTAAATATCTCATTGGGGATCCTTTTTTCTTGCACTAACCGATGTCAGAAAAAGTTAACAATTGTCTCGCCTGTGGAAAGCAAATACCACACTGAGACTTTCTTTCTTACTGCATCACTTGTTTAGGCCCAGACCACAATGTCCCCCACTGTCGATTCTGTGCTTTAAGCGCCAGAACTATCAGTCGTTGGGCCCTTATTATAGCTAGATATTTTTGCTTAAAGTCCTCGAACTCCAATATGGCTTCGGTAAGCCATCCAACAGCAGATCTTCCAAAAAAACATAGTTAGACAGAGACAAACCACACAGGTCCAAACCTACCAACGACGCTCCCGTTAAGCAAGTTGTCATTTCTCCTGTCCTCATTGATGTGCTTTCGCAACCCCTGATGCTCACTTCTGTGGATTCGCAGGCTGCTACCTGGACACTTTCTGAGTCCGGTATGCCGCAAAACTCTTTTCGACTAAGGATCCTGTGGTAGTGTCTACCTTGAATGGGTCTGGAGCTGCTGAGCAGGCACCAGCTTCCAAGGAAATCCTTCGCACTACTGACTCTCAACACAAACCATCTTCTTTCGCGACTACCGTTCTTTTGAAAACGACTGAGTTTCTTAGTCCCAAGGTACGAACCACACCCAAGAAACTGACGACCCAATCTCAGGCACCTGCTTCCTTGTCTCGGTCTCAAATGCTTAAAATGGAGGAAGACCTTATCATGCTAATCAGGGGAAGCCAAGCTACCCCCTCCAAAAGGAAAAGAGATCTGTCCCCTGTAGTTTTGTCTGGGCAAGAGTCAGATGACTCTGATGCATCTGAATATGAAGACATGCAACCCCTCTCTACTTATGAGGATTCTGATGCAGAGGATTCCATCCCTTCAGCCTCTCCCCCAGAAGATTTTTATTTTGGGGAAACCCTTCATACCTTAACGGAGCATTTCCAATGGGAGAGTCAGGACTATCCTCAGTCTAAAAAGAGACTCACGAAATTCTTATATCTTCCACAGCACAGACCCTTGGCCATCCCCGCAGTCCTGGATGTTGTAGAGGATGTTTTCCTGGAATCCAGCTTGACTCCTGACACCCTCCCTCCTGCCCGCAGAAAACCAGACAGGTACTACAGAGTCCCTGACTCTCACAAATTTCTTTTTAAAATTCCTATGCTGACCCTGAGGTAATTTCTCAAGGGCCTAAAGGGATTAAAGCAACCTCTGCTAAGAATCCCACCCCCTCAGATAGGGATTCCCGAGCACTAGACAGATGGGGTAAAAAAGTATACACCTCAGCTACTCTTGCTATCAGGGCACTAAATTGTCATTCCCATATGCTAAAATTTCAGCAACATACCCGAAATTCCTCAAACAAAAAATGTCTTCCTTTCCTGCTTGTGCAGAATCTAAAGAGTTGCAAGACTTAATGCATTCTGCAAGTCAAGTAACAAAACACACCTTGCACTGTGGTTTTGACAGCCTAGAAGCTTCTTGCAGGGCAGCAGTCACTGGATTTGTTATTAGAAGGCATGCATGGCTTAAGGAACAGCCCTTGTCAGGCCATGTCAAATCTAAATTGTTGGATGCCCCCTTGCACAAAGACAACTTATTTGGCACTAAGGCAGAAGAGATCTTAAAAAGATGGAAGAAAAAGCAAAATCTATGCAGACAGTTAAGGATTTCTTTCAGGTCCAGCCACCCAGGTTCAGCAGGCATTGTCCCACCAAGCAGTGGTCCTTTCCTGCTCCCATTAAGCCAGTTCACCCTAGACACTGGGGAACCAGACCCCCCCCCCCAGACATTAGCCACAGGGAATGCAGAGATCTAAGCAGTGGACTACCTCCACTTCAAAACCATGGAATTCTAAGCCACCTCCTTATGGTAAGAATTCACAGCGACTCACCTCCTCCTCCCTCTGCCCACCTTCACTTACCCTTAGGAGGAAAACTCTCCTTTCACGCAAGCACCTGGGCCAACATTACCAATGACTGCTGGGTTCTCAACATAGTGTCCCAGGGATGCAAATTTTCTTTCCATACCCTTCCAACCCCAAAAGGGTTCCCAGATCTACCTCCAAACCAGTGGGCAGAGGCGCAAAAGCAAGTCCTTTCCCTTCTCTCTATGAGGGCAGTAGAGCATGTTCCTGAAGAACAGAAAGGCCAAGGAATCTACTCCAGATTTTTTCTGGTACCCAGAAAAGAGGGCACCTGATGCCCCATCCTCGATTTATCCATTCTATACACAGTTTCTGGTTATTCCAAAATTCAAAATGCTCACCCTCCAGCAGCTGCTACCTATGCTCTACAAGGATGTTTGGCTAGCCACCTTAGATCTAAAAGGGGCCTACCTCCACATTCCTGTCGGGGAATCATGCAGGAAATATCTCAGTTTCAGGGCAGGATCTCAACACTTTCAGTTCTCTGTGCTTCCATTTGGCTTATCTACTGCTTCCAGAGTTTTCACAAAATGTCTGGCTCTGTCCATTGCCTTTTGCAGATGAAGGAATATCCAGATTTACCCATACTTAGACGACTGCCTAATTCATGCAGCCAGCCAGGAAAAGCTGTTCAAGCACCTGGCCTTTGTAAAGTCCCTACTAACCTCCCTAGGGTACACAATCAGTGAAAAGAAATCTGAACAATTGACCACCCAAAGGATTATATTCCCGGTGGCAAGCCTGGACACAGCATCCCAGATGGCATTCCTTACACCAGAAAAGCAAATTTTCCTGGCAAGCCTACTTATCTCAACTAGCCATCAGACCACAACTATCTGCAAGCAAAATCCTGCAAGCTGTGGGGTTCATGGCATCTTGCATACTACTCATTCCATATGCCAGACTGCGTATGAGGAGACTTCAGTGGTACCTAAAATGCTTTTGGTGTCAACACCGTCAAGACCTGAAGACACTCATACCTATAATTCCTTGCCTCAGAAAATATTTTCTTTGGTGGGCAACAGCATGCTCCCACAACAAGGGACTACCTTTTTCAGCACCCCCCACTGTCCCAGACCTTCAGCACGGACACATCAGACTATGCTTGGGGTGCACACCTGGATGGTAGGTGGATACAGGGCCAATGGAGCCCACAGCAAATCCCTCTGCACATCAACCAAAAGGAGATGATGGCTGTCCAGCACGCCTTGATAGTTTTCAAGCCCCTGCTGTCCCCAGGGGCTTTCCTGATCAAAACAGACAACACCATAGTGATGTGGTATATCATCAAGCAGGGAGGGACTCGCTCCTACCCTCTATGCAGGCTGGCCATGACCCTTTGGCACACAGCCTCTGCCATGCAACTCCACCTGTTAGCACATTTCCTACCAGGTTCTCTCAATGCTCTGGCAGGCCAATTAAGCAGAAATCGTCTGGACCCACACGTGTGGCAGCTCAGCAGAAGAACCTTCACCCTAATAACTCAGAAATGGGGCACCCCGAAGGTCGACCTCTTTGCCTCCCACACCAACCATCATCTCAGCAAATTCTGCACCAGGAAGAATCACTGCATGGCTTGGAAAGTGCATGCCCTGTCCTTCCCCTGGGTCATTCTATCGGTCTATGCCTTCCCTCCACTACCTCTCATCCCCAGGGCACTGCTCAAAATAAAGGAGGAGAAACCAAGGACAATTCTTATAGCTCCAGACTGGCCTCGCCAGCATTGGGTACCCCTTGCTGTGCAGCATGTCCCAATTGCCACCATGGCATCTTCCTCAGATTTCCAAACCGTCTGATCCAGAGGGAAGGGGAATTCATGCATCCCCTATTGCAGACACTCAATTTGGCAGCTTGGCTTATTCCCTAACCCCCAATCAATCTGCCAACCTCAGTAAACATGTTCTAGATGTTATATGTGAGGCCAGACACCCTATCACCAGAAAGTCTTATGCTGACAAATGGAAAAGGTTCTGCACCTGGATTCAGGCTAAGGGAGTCAATAAGGCACAGCTATCCCTCCCTCTCATCCTGGATTACTTAGCTGACCTGCTACTCAGTGGCCTCTTTTTCCTCTATTAAAATTAATGCCTCTGCTGTCTCTGCTCATTTTCCCACTGAGCAACCCCTTTATCTCACACCCTTTGATCAAGCAGTTCCTAAGAGGGGATAGCAACTTGAGGCCACTCAGAGCACCAACCCCAGCTTGGGATCTTAACTTTGTGTTGGAAAAGCTCACCCTGCCCCCCTTCGAACCAGCTTCTTCCTCAGAGCTAAACTTTCTCTCCTGGAAGACAGCTTTCCTTCTGACCATCACTTCAGCCAGAAGAGTCTCCGAGCTGCAAGCTGTGGAGCCCTTCATCATCTTCCATGCTGACAGGGTGTCCCTCAGGACTAACCCCATCCTTCATGCCCAAGGTGGTGTCCAGTGTGGCTCTCAACCAATCCATTCATTTGCCCATCTTTTTTCCTAATCCCCAGAACAAGGGGGAAAGGATCCTGTACTCTATAGATGTGCACAGACAGCTCAGATTCTATCTAGACAGGACTAAATCCTTCAGAAAGTTTGATCAATTGCTGGTTAGTTTTGCTACAGGGGCAGAAGGCAAAGCCCATCTCCAAACAAATCATTTCCAAATGGGGATAGCACACTGCATCCATTTCTGCTACAAACAGCACGGAAAGCCTCCCCCCAAGGGGGTCAGGACTCTCTCCACCAGAGCAGCCTCCACCTCTGCAGCTTTCCTCAGAGGAATCCCCACCAGGGACATCTTGGAGGCTGCCACCTGGGCATCTGTTAACACTTTCACCAAACATTATCAACTGTCTCTCTTCTCCAAATCCAGGGCAGGGTTTGCCTCTGCAGTCTTACAGGGCATCCTAGCCAGCCCCTAGTTTCCTTGACTGCCTCCACCCATTTCATCAGCTTTGGGAATCAACCCAAATGTGATGACTGCAACAGTGAAACATGAAGAACCTAGTACAGTTGTGTACACTTACGATAAATGTCGATGTTCGAGTGTATTCACTTTGCAGTCTTGGTTTCTGTCCCTCCATCCCCCTTTTTTCTTCTCTTTGTTTACAAGGGAAATATTGGTATTTACTTTCTACTGGTGGGATTCTCCCACCAGAACCTGGCTCCTACTTGGGGGCTTCTGACAGGTTAGGGCAAGAAAAACTGATGTAATGGCATTGGCTGCCTTACTTTGTACTACTGACGACCTGATGTCAGTCCTGAAGCGACAGCAACTGACGCAGAAATACTAAGCCTCTGGTATTCGGGCTGGCCAAGGGCTACCCTGGCATGGATAACCCAAATGTGGTGACTGCAACAGTGAATATTCTTGAACATCTACATTTATGGCAAGTGTACACAACTGTACTTCCCTTCTATTTCAGTTCCAAATAGTGGCTTTCCATCTTAAAGCTATAAATTTATTCTGCCATACATAAGAAGCTGCAAACAAAATCTGGAAATGGACTGCTGCATTATGGGTAAGGGAGAAACACAAAAGCTTGTAGTATTCACAAGCTGTGAAATAGTAGCCAAGCCAGATCTGAGAATCGGATCCAAACCTATATGTTGAGAAAGAAAGAATGAAAATGGACAACACAGGTGGAACATTATGGTGAGTACATAACTTCTATTTCTGCAATATCCTGGTCCGAGTGCTCTGGTGGGTCATTTATTTTATTTTATTTTACATTTGTTAACCGGGATAGTCCAACTGGATACATGTCCATTTTCAGTGGAGGCCTAGGGAGAAAAGCTCCAAAGAAACACATATGCAAGATATACAAAATATATTTTACATGTTTCTAGTATTGTCAACCAGACAATATAGATGATCAGACATTAATTCCTTCACAAAGACATATACAATGATCAGTACATGTACAAACAAAGTATGTTAAATGTGGGTTGGGAGGGTGGCTTAATGGCTAAGGTGTTTGCCTTACAAAAACAAGTTGCAGGGTTTGAGTCTCACAAGGGATAATTGGCTAGGCTTAAAATGGCTTGCAAGGGTAGTTAGCTTAGTACTAAACTATGAACTATGAACCTATGAATCTATCTAGTCACATCATTGCATCTGAATGTGGTATTGATAAGACTAAACAGTCCTATCGGGAGATTGTGTTTAAGGCAAGATGCATTCAGTACTGATTTGTATAGCATATCTACACAGCATAATTCAGTTCTGGGACAGTATATGTAAAAAAGCTTCCTTGGCCAAGAAAAGAATCCTTGACCTTGCACTGCACACAGTTGTGTGAATATTAAACTCCTTGTCATCATTCTGGCAAAATAATGTACAAATTCTCACCAAATGTCCTTACTTCACACATTAATTTGAGTTATTTGTGACCAGCTATATTGCTATATCCTGTGTCAGATGCAATCATTACACAGCTCCATAGTATGTGTAGTACGATAGGCAAGGGGGTGAATATGGTAACCTCTGTCTGTCAGATGACTGTCAGTCAGGAGTGGCTTATGCAAAGAAAGTATTTAAGGCACAGTCAAATGGATTTGTTTTTAAGGTTTATTCCCCCAAGGTAAGGGATCCATAACCATTACAGTAGAAGGTGCTGTAAGCCCTTCAAGTGTGTTTATTACACACAACAGCTTTTTGATACCTGTAGCTTTCTGATACCTGTCCTGGCATGTGTTCAAGTCTAACAAAATGCAGACATCGAGTATGTTACTGACTGTTCACAGGCATTACTTAATTTCCAAGACTCTGGGAGATTTAGAATACAAGCTTTTCATCAAAAGGGGATGAAAAAAGTAAATTTTGCTTAAATATTTTAAGTTGCACGTATAATAAAACAGCAACAAAACCACTGAACAAACTCAAACCAAAAAAATAGGTCAAGGAAGAAACGAACAGCTCAAGCAGAAATAGCGTAATCTTCGTCGTCGACTTCCAAAGAGGATGAACTTATTTTGGAAATTGATTTTATTAAATCTATGTTTGTCAACAGAGGCTATGACAAATTATTATTGGACAATATTATTGAAGAAGTTCTGAACAAAAGGACTTCACATTATCAGGCTATACTGAATGAGATAGAATCTAATAATCAAATTTTAATGACTAAAAATAAAATTAGAACTAGGGGAGATGGTGACCTGATTTGTTCTTTAGATCTTAGTATAGATAGTTGTGAAATTAAACGTTTGCTTGAGGGAAATTGGAAAATTATACAAGGAAATCCTGACATAGCAAACATTTTAGGGGGTCAGACCCAAATTTGTTTTTAGGAATAATTTTAACATAAAAAAGGCATTGGAATATAATAATAGGAATTCTGGTGACTCAGTTAAAATTAAGAGAAAGGGAATGTTTGCATGACACCATTGTAATATGTGTAGGTTTATTGCCGAAGGACCATATATAGCAGTTGACACTTTAACTGAGACGCTGGAAGTCCCGGGTTATGTTGATTGTAATGCTAAGGGGGTTATTTACATTAGTATATGTAGCACATGCCCTAGTTTCTACGTAGGAATGACTATTAGGAGTTTAAAAACCCGTATTCGTGAACATATTTACAGTATTAGAAAACACGATGAGACCAACGCTTTATATAAACACTCTACAGAATGTCACAACTTTAAGAAGTTTTTATTTTCAGTATTGGAAGTATGTAAGACGGACTTAAGAGGGGGTGATTTTAAAAACTACGTAGAACAAAGGGAAACTTTGTGGCAAATTAAGTTAAGATCTGATAAACTCCCTGGATTAAATGATACTATAAACATTAAATGTTTTTTAAAAGATCATAAATTATGCATTGATAAAAGTGGTGATACAAAGTTATTTGTCTAAATTATGTTGACTATATTGCATAGTTTTAATTATTTTATTGGTTAATTGGATAATTGTATATCATGATCAGTATTTATAGAGTTTTTGCAATTAGAAGTTGTATTCTGATGAAGTCTTTCGACGAAAGCGTTTATTAAAGAAGATTACACTATTTCTGCTTGAGCTGTTCGTTTCTTCCTTGACCTATTTTTTTGGTTTGCACATATAATAACCTGAGTAGTGATACTTTTTTTTTTACTTCTCTACTTTTTTTGTCCATGGTTTAGCCAAAAAAGGTATCTGTTTGCATTTTTATAGTTTGTTCTATAACTTGTGTTACAACTTCATTTGCAGTTGTGTGAAGATTGTGTATTCTTGCAAGATTTTAACATTGTTTATGCATTGTACTGCACTTCTGTTTCCGTAAGTAGAATTATATGTAAAAGGTAGCTTTTTGTATTTTGTACCCTGTCAGGGGCTTCGATCGGTCTTGTAGCTTCTCTCATGCTTGCGGCAAGACTGTGATCTACTGTCAGATTTGATCCTCTTTTAGTCATTTATTACAGTGTTACTGGTAAATTCCTGCATAGTCTGGTGACTAAGTCTGTGGTAGGATTTCAGCAGTGGCAGTATTGTGAATTCTACTGCAGGATTTGTGCTTCAGTTCTTTTTATAGCTGTGTATATACCTGCTTAAAGTTGCATTCCAGTGCCTTTCTGCTTACCTTGCTAGTGTTTTTTTACCTTGTTCTTTGAGTCTGAACCCCCACCCCACCCCACCCTACACATTAAGCTAAAAGTTTCTGAAATGCTTATCATAGGACTAGAGCTCCAGTTTGAATGTTTCCCAAAAGGCTGTCTCTGGCTTCCGTCCATTATGGTAATCTGACTTCCAAAGTCCCTCCCTCCTGTCTTTTATTGCTGTTGTCTGTTGTGTAACCTGTTTAATTACTTTCATTGTTTTCCATGTGTCCATAATACTGAGTGCCCACTCAGCCAAACAAGTAAACCCCGCTTACTACAAATTGTCTCCTGCACATTTTCTCAGAGCTCCCATCTGCCTGGTGCCCCTGCCAAGCTTTGAGGGGATCCTGAATTAATCCTGCCCCATCCTTGGCAAGTAAGATATTTATTTTATTGTTTATTTCACCAAACTGTTTAGACTTTTACTGCTTTATTTGTTGATTTTGCCTTTAAATAATTCTAAAAGTCCCTAATATTTGATATCAGTTTGTCAGGGTAGTTTAAGTTGTTTTGTTGTTATAGCATTGCACTCGCAAACAGTCTTTCTTGGTGTTACTACATCAAGAGGTTGTTAGTGCCCTGTACAGACAAAAATGCCCAGAAAGAAAATTTCATCTGTAAAACCTCCCTTAGAACTGAAACCCTATAACTTTTTGTGTGGCTAAAACAAAGCCGATGTGCAGAGATTAGCTTAGAGCAGCTAGTTTTCCTATTAAACACCACTGCTGTCAAATCTTGGCACAATCTAACCTAGTCTAGTGCCAAACCCCAGAGACCATCCAAAGAGACTTTTGTATAACGAGTCCACAGTCTACAGTAATACAGGTCCATGCAGCATGGATATGCAATTTCCAAATGTCTCTGTAGCCTTCTTGGTTGGTATGGTCATCCCGAGACAATGTAGAATTGTTTCATGTTCACAAACAACCATTTAATCCTTAAAGAAACAAGCACAGTATGTGAGAAATGCACAACATGGTTTCAGTGGAGGCAAAAATCTTGCATACAAACAGGGTTGTCAAGAACACATGCAGTATATCCAATGCACACATAGACCAACCTATGCTGAGGCACTAAAAAGCAGTCTTTTCAAACCTCAAAGATCTCCTAAGCCTATAAATGGCAGCGCCTATCCTCGGTAATCTCAAATGCATTCACCAAAAGCCACACACATGCCTACACTCAGTGGAGCCCCAAGAACAAAGTCCATAAGGCAAAACAACACATCACCCAGGACTCTTGTCATAGGGGACTCCATTGTGCGACACACACATGCCCTATTCACCAGACCGAATGAGGAGAAGATATCAATTAGTTGCTTATCTACATCCAGGATCCCGCCAAGTTATGCACACACTCAATAACTACATCACAGATGCCAGTATAATTTTGTCATAGTGCATGGAGTATTAATGATCTGAGACATACTTCATTGGACTGTATGAAGAGAGGCATTGTTGATCTCTCCAAGTACATGTCTCAAGCAGGTATGTGGTTTGCATTGAGTAGCATTCTACCTTTGCCAAGGATAATGCCACAGTATGAACAACAGATGATTGACTTCAATAATTGACTTGGTTTCTGGTGTCTTTCCAGAGGTATTTAAAATTTGTCAGCATAGGAAGACATTGTTAACCAACCATGTTGCTTTGGATAGGATGATCTCCACTTGTCTCCCATAGACTTCCAGATATTGGCTAAAACAGTATCCACCCCATTAGAGCCTTTTTTTTAGGTAATGCCAAATTGACAACATATTACTACTCAATGCTATGAGCCTAAACAAGAAACTTCACTCTGCAAGCTCTCCTCACTTTGAAGAATGTAGACATCTGTGCCATTAAAGAGACATGGTTTAAATCCACAGAAAATACTCCAGCAGTGCGAGCCTTCAGTGCCTTCCACACGTTTAGCTCATCAGCTGCACAGATGGAGGCAAAAGGTGGAGGAGTCTCAATCTGTGTTAGCAGAAAGCATAACTGCATTGGGTAAACAGGATGATGCCCTGGTATTTAAATGTCACCATAGACAACATACCATATTCTAGCAAGCTATAGGCCACTCTGTATGTCCTTAGTATCCCATAGCTCATACCTAGAGCTAATGGGATACACTCAACATTAAACCAAATACGCTATTAATGGGAGACTTTAACTATCCCTGTATGAACTGGGAAACATACACTGCCTCATACTTGTAGGCACAATGATTCCTAGATTTTATTAACAAAAATACCATTAATCAAATAATGTGCACACCCACCAGAGATTCAAACATACTGGACCTGGTTTGTTGTTTGTCTTTCGGCTTTTCCCGGTTAGTGGTCACCACAGCGGAACTCCAGTCCGCTAATGATTGGCAGCAGATTTTTACGGTGCCGAGTTGCCAGCCCGATGCCCAACCTTCAAAGAAGGCACACGCATTCATGCACGCACCTACCTGCATGTCTTTAAACATCACTCGACCGCGGGGAGGACATGCAGGCTCCACATAGAAGGCGCTGCAGCCGAGAATTGAACGGGAGAGCCTCTTGCTGTGAGGCGACAATGCTAACCGCTGCACTACCGCAGCCTGTCAACATATTGGACCTGGTACCCACTAGTATTGTTGAGCGCTGCACCACAAGAATGGAGGACTGTAATGGTTATCACAATTTACAAGGGTGGACCATCAACTTATCCTGGAAACTACAGACCTATTAGTCTAACTATTCTAATATGCAAAACCAAGGAATGAATTATCATAGAAAGGCTTGACAAAGATATAGGCAACCTTCAGACCTTCTGCTCCTTCCACAGGTACTTCTTCATCAGGGGCTCAAGCCTCCTTTCATAAATCCTAGGAGCCCAGGGAATACCAAAAATGCTTCCCTGCATGGCCTCCCTAAGTCAGTATTTGCATCGTATTTACATTGAAGAGTACGGATCCAAAGTCTTCAAATCCGATTTCTGTTGTTGCAAAGTCTCCTCGGCTCCATAGTCCATGGTTTTCTTTGGTGCCTGTATCCCCAAGGTTGAGGTCTCCCTTTCTTCAGGAGCCTCCTAAAAAGTATTCCAGGCCACATTCCATTTCTTCCTTCATTCATCAGATCATAGGAGATAACTAGGTTATTCACACAGAGGTAATTTCAAGCCTAGCCGTTTCATCCCAATATGATAGAATAGAAATGCTAGTCGATGCCTAAGATTGCATTAGTAATGACTGGCCATGTCCAGGAGGGCTGTAGGCACCATCCTCGGTAAGAATTTATGGTGCTCCATTCACTCATCCAGGTTTCTCTTGAGCAGTGTCATAGCTCTGCTTCACATGAATTTCACATGAATTGGTAGCCTACTATAAAGACGCAGAAGTCACTGGGAGACTAACTTGTCCCTCTACATGTCCTGTTTAAGTCGCAGGCCATATTTAGGTCTCTGGAGTGTGTAGTTCTATTCCCGTTTGATGTATGGATATGCAGCAAGTTCATTAGGTTTGGGTCTGAGATTGCTCTGTAAGCCAGGCATAAGTCTCCCCTAAGAAGTCTGTATGATAGATAGTATAGTGACAGGGACTTCAGTCAGTCTGTGTTAGTTATGTGCTAGAGTCCCTTGATTTTCTTTGTTAGAAACCTCTGAGGTCTTTCCAGTTGCTGCAGGTGCTTTGTATAGTACCTATCGAAGAGGGCGTTGTACTCTGCTGTAGGCCAGATTAATGCCAAGTATAGAGGGTGTTATAACCTCCTTTGCTCTCGAGGTGATGCCTTTACTAATCAAGTGTGCTAGGTAGAAACCCTTCCTTACTATGGTAGACATATGGTGGTCGAAATTAAGGTCGCAGTCAGCTTATGATCCCAGATCCCTTACCACTTCATAGGTACTTAGGGTGGTGTTGTTGATCTGATAGTGTGAGGGGACATTGTTTGTGCCGAAGGGCATGATGATGCATTTCTTTGCATCAGTTTGAGACCGTGACTTAAACACCAGTCATTGATCTGTGCAAGACCCTCTTGGAGTATACTGCCATAATTTGGGAATTCAGTAATTGCACCCACTTTGCAGCCGTCCACAAACTTGGTCAGCCACAGCCGCTTAGTTTTGACCTGAACTTCTGAGAAGTATATACCAAACAGTAGGGAACAGCACTAACACTCTGTGGCACCCCCACTAGTGATAGGTCTGCTGGTTGATGTGGAGTCACCTACTTTGATAATGTGTGTCTGGTTTGTGGGCCAGTTGGCAACCCAACTTGCAACCAAGGGGTTTACATTCAGTTTGCTAAGTTAATCGGTAATGCCCGAGTGTGGGATTGTGTCAAAAGCCTTTGCCAAGTCAAGGTATGCTGTGCGCACAGATTTGCTCTCGTCAGTGGCCCTGGCCCCATTTTCAAAGAAATCCACCAGATTTAACAGGTCGGATCTACCCTTGATGAAGACTAATTGGGGCAGATCCAGGGTTTTGGAGGTCATCTGTGTCTTTATTTATGAGGTCCGTAATGATATGTTCCATGGCCTTACAGATTAGGCTGGTCAGGATTGAGGGGCTGTAATTCCCTGGATCTGTTGCTAGGCCACCTTTGTGGAGGGAAATAACTGTTGCTGTTCTCCATTCTGCAGGAACAAAGCCTGTGGTTAGGCTGTGCTTGAAAAGGGTACTTAATGGTGATGCTAGTTCATGTTTTAGCCTGTTTAAAAGACAGCCTGGGATGTCGTCTGGTCCCATGCAGTCTGTGTTTTTGCCTTGGTTAAGGCTTTCATGACCTCCTCTTCAAATATGTGGGTGGGGGAGAGATTGGGGGAAGGTTTGTGGTAAGATTGGAGGGGATAAGGGAGTGAAATTTTCACCAAACCTATCAGCTAGCGGGTTTGCTATCTCTGTGGGGGGTCAGTGTATGTGTGTGTATTACCATTGGTCACTAGTTATGCACATGCTTAGGTCCTACCTTTTAGGCTGCGTAGGTAGTTGTAAAAGGTCTTCCGGTTATCCTTTGCTGTGCTTGCTAAGTTTTTTTCAAAGAAGCCCTTAGAGAATTTGACAAGTTGTCTTATTTGCCTGTTGAGTCTGAGGAGGGTGTTCTTCCATTGTTGCAACCTCACCTTTGTTTTCTTGGACAGCAACTTTTTGCTTTTATTTGAAAAGTTTGTTGATGCTGGATATCCTGGGGCTCTGGCTTTGATTCTTTCTGGTACAACTGTGTCTATACACTTAATGCAAGATTGTGATTGTACAGGGTTTTAGTGTAAGCTTCGGTGTAGTTACCACTTCCAGCTGTGTTTGGGGCTTGGAATGTATTTATATTTTCATCAAGAGGGTATAGTTTGCCTTGGTGAAGTTTTTTAGTCTGATTTTGCCCTTTGTGAGTTCAGGGTTCAAGTGTTAGTGCTAGCTGGAAGGTGACTGATTTGTGGTTAGATTTAGCTGAGAGTCCAGCAGTGCATCTGTTTGACATGTTAGTGAGGACCAGATCTAGTATGTTTGTTCCTCTTGTCGGGGTATGAAACAATTTGTTCCAGGGCATTTGAGTTAACAAAGTTAAGGAATGTTTGTGCTAACGACTTAGGGCTAACATAGGTTTCCCAGTTGATGATGGGATAATTGAAATCCCCCATAACCAGTTTGTTCAGTAATATTTGGATTGTCTCCAGTTTAGTCAAGTAGGCTTCATGCGCATTGTGACCCATGGAGGAGGATCTATAATTGGCTGTGACATGAATGGGGGTTTTACCCACTGTAATCAGAACTTGGAGAAACTCCAATGAGTCGTCCAGTCTAACTAGACAAGGAGGTGTATTCATCTCTAATATAGATAGAAGCACCACCTCATTTGGTTCTCACGTTTGTTTTGTGGTCTGAAGGTGTGCAATGCATTGTAGCCTTGCAAGGCAGGTTTCTTTGTCTGCATAGACATCTACATCTTCCAGTGATAGAAGTGCTTCCAGGCTGTGCTGCTTTTGGTTTAAGCTCCTAGCATTTAGCAGCATGACCCTTATTTTGTTATGACTGGCACATTTCATGTCAGTAATTTTGTTTTTGAAACCCTGCCTAAAAAAAGCACTGTGGGTGAGGAAAGAGCCATTGCTAGCAGCCAAAGACCTGTAGGTGCCAGTTGCAAACCATCTTTGGCAAAGCAGCGAGGTTTGTTGACCATGGTTTCCCAGACTGACAGAAACTGGATCCCCTTTGAATGAAACCAAAAACTAAGCCAATTATTGAAATCCATAATTTTCTGTTTATACTGTGGCATCATTCTAGGTGAGGGTAGTATGATGCTCAAGGCTATGGACATGCCTCCCTAGGACACATACTCAGAGAGCCCAATCATGTCTCTCTTCATATAGTCCAGTGAGGTACGTCGCAGGTCATTCACTCCAACATGAACTATGACAGAGTGGTAATGGTGCTTGTTGCTGAGAGACCTGAATGCATGCATGATCTGACAAATCCTGGCACTAGACAGGCAACTGACCGTGACTTTCTTCTTGCCCAACCTGGTGAGTGGGAAATCCGTGTGTCTCACTATTGAGTCTACATTGACAAGAAAATTTGCTTTTTGTATGTTATTCCGTATGGGATTGGTAGGTAAGACACTGGTGTTACTGTATGTCATGGGTGCTGTGGGAACTGTGTTAATTGTAGCAGTCTTGTGTTTTGGAGGTCTCTGGTGTTTCAGTAAGGTTTTGAAGAGAACCCTGTGTTTGTGTGCTATGTGTAGGAGTAGGGGTACTATGTGCATGAGACGTGGTGGGTGAGTTAACCTCTTCAATGTTACTGTTTTGAGTGTGAGAGAGCATAGATTCAGGATTCTTGGTGTAGACAAATCTCTCACACTCTGTATTAGAGTGAGTTATTAGTAGAGGGTTGTCTGTGTACATGAGGCAATTGTTACATTGCTTCAAGAGACCCACGTCAGCAAGGTTGGCAGTAGACAAAACTGTAGTCCAGCTGCCCATAATGCTAGGTTGAAGACTGTTATCACTAAGGGGGGGATTTTCAGGATCAATCAAGGAGGAGGTCAGTGGATGGATATTTCTGCCGGGGGTTTTCTGCTGGTGGTTTAATAGGTTACAGCTCACTAGCAGCATTTCTTTCACTGGGAAAGTACTAAGGATGAGGACTACACTAATGTGCTACAGCTGTATTTAAGGGAAAAATTGTTGAATTTATCTGTCCAGGTATTGTGCACAATTTCACTGTAGTGCAAGGTTCTCAAGCACAGGGCTTAAGTACCAGAAGCTAAAAACTTGAAAAAAATTAAAAAGGTTCAAAAGGACCAATGAGGATGCTTATTGCAAGCCCTACATCTACCACCCTTCACCAGACAGGTTCCAGTCAGCACACTCCTCTCACTAGAGTGCTGAATGGCCCCTTCCAATCAAAAATTACCTGGAAAATGTGCTCAGAACAAACAGCTAATACAGACCCAGATGCAGCAAACCTGTATCTGGACTATGCTACTAAGCTACCCTAGTTTTGGCAGGAAACACTAGAGAATGTTCAACACAGCAGAAAAATAGCAGTCAGACACTAAAAAAAATTAGGTCCTCCCAAAGTTTTTCTGAGGCAGAGGTGGATAGGATGATGAGAAAATTCCTCAGAACACAGATCCAGATGGGGTCTACTCTTGCCATCTCTGTCTCACATTGGATCTGTGAGTCTTAAATCCTTTTTCCAGCCTATCGTTCCTTTTCCAATCTGACCTGCCATTTAGTGGTACTTGGATCCGAATTCCCCAAGAGTCGAACCATCAGATCCGAGGACTCTTCTATCTTCCTTCCTCTCTGTTAACTTCCCTGATCTGATCGGCTACTTACCGCTCTGGAGTACGATGGTTCTCGGAGGAAAAGCATTGGTGTCTGATATGAGGGGTTGACTTTGACTCTGAAACTTTCGGAGTTGTGTCATCCCCTCCGGGCTTCAGTGTTGGACAGCTTGGCTCTGACTCCTCCCTTGGAGAGTTGGGGAGGGCATGGGATCATCTGCTCCAAGGTTATCAGCTCCAGTTAGATTGTCATCTGCTTCTCATGGTCCTTCGCCTTCAAGGTGGTGGAGAAGGATTTTTCTCACCCCAGAGTAGTTTTGAGTCTTGCACCTTTGGATTCCTTCCCCGTTTCCTCTTAGGATCCTGTGTCTGAGTATACTCATCTTACACTTTAGCCAAGCCTGTATGAGCTTCCAAGCAGTTCCCACCAGGGAACTTCCTGCTTCTTCCATCACCTGTCCAGAACAGCCCACTGAAGAGGTCCCTCAGAAGAGGTCATACAAGAGGAGGCACTTGGATTCCCCACAGGAATCCCTCACAGAAGACACTGATTTTGATGGAGGAAAGGTCCCCTAGATCTCCACCTGAGAATGTCTTGTTGGGCAACATCTTAGAGATCCTTCGTCAGAAAGGTGGATGGTCTTCCCAAACCCTTTCCCAGGAGGAATCTGTGTTCTTGGAAGCCTTCAGGTCTGGACTGTCTCCATCTTGGTTTAATCCCCCCCCATGCCAATGAGCCTATAGACCTGGTCTCCCACAGGACATGGAAGGAACCAGACATCGTCCAATTGATCCCCAAACACCCGGACAAGATTTTGAGATCCCCTCCGACAGACAGCACTGGACCAGGTGAATCCCTGTAAATACCATGGTTGTTGTGGCAGCCACTAAAAAGGAGCTGGCTGAAAAGGGGTCCACTGTCCATCCCCCTAATATGGAGTTTTGGGCATTTGACAGGTTTGGGAAGTGAGTGTATGCTTCAGTGGTCTTTGCCATATGGTTGCTGAACTATCTGGCACATTTCACTATTTTACAAAGGGATTTAGTTAAGGAACTGTCTTAACTTTACCCCTTGGTCCATGTCTGCAGAAGAACAAAAGTCTTTTTCTTCACGACTAGCTGCCCTGCAATCCATTATTAATGTATCCATGAGGTTAATTTCATACCCAGCTTGAAGGTTCCTCACAGGTGGCCGATTGAGGCATAGCCATTAGGAGACATCCCTGGATATGGTTGTGCAATTTTGCAGCGCCCTTCAAGGTGTCATTCTTCAACGCTTCTTTTGATGGATAGTCTTTGTTTGGGCCACTGGTTAGAGTCACTTTCCCACAGTGATCAAGATGGGAAGACCTTGTCTGCTGTGGGAATCTGCTTTTCTACCCTGCAGAGAGACTTTTCTAGGAACCAACACGGTGGTAAAACGTTGTGGTTCCAGAAATCTCAAGGGCCTTACCAAGAATTACGTGGAGATGTTTCCCCCAGAGGCGAGGGGGGGGGGAGTAACTACAATGGAAGACTCTTCCCACGCACCACAGGGGGTCCACAGAATCAATGGTCTTGAGATTCCTTCTCTGACAGATCTTTTCAGCACTCCTGAAAGGTTGCTCGACTCTCCCTTTTTGGAAGCAGTCGGGGGACACTTGTCCTTGCACCTAAAAACCTGGATAGCCATCACAAAAGATTCATTAGTGCAAAGGGTCATATCCAGACTAAATTTCATTCCCTTTTTTACAAGTTCCCCAAAGGCATAGAAAATGTCTCCCCGATGTTCCACCTAATCAGGGGGAGTTAGCAGCTCTCGAGATTCAAAAGCTACTGGACAAAAGTCATCCAAGAGGTCCCCTAGACCAAAGAGGATCTGGAATTTACTCAAGGTACTTTTTAGTGCCAGAGAAAACAAGGGACCTGAGATCCATTTTGGATTTCCATTATCTGAACCAGTTTGTAAAGAATTCCAAATTCCGGATTGTCACTGTTCAGTCCATCCTGCCTGTCCTACAGAAGGGTGACTGGATGTGCTGCATCTTCTAGACATGTACTATCACATCAACATGAACAGACACTCAAAGATACCCACACCTCTGGCTGGAGCCAGTCATTACCAGTTCAGAGCCCTGCCCTTCGGTCTCACCACAGCCCCATGGGTGTTCTCCAAATGTGTGGCAGTGATAACTCATCTAAGGCTGCTCAGATTCAGAGTGTTTCCTTTCTTAGATGACTGGCTCCTTACCACACCAACCAGCCATCTTCTGGAAACAGCCAGGGATTACTTGCTGCAACTATCTCACTCTTTGAGAATTAATATCAGTCTGGCCAAGTCACAACTTCAACCAGTTCATGTCTTGGGAGTTTACAGGGACTCATCTAGATTCAGTCAGTTGTCTAGCTCTTACGCCTTAAAACAGAGTTCTTTCTTTGAAGGTTCATGTCAGACAGATTCTTTCTCATCCTTCTCCCTTAGCAAAAATGTTGCTTAAAGCACTAACGTCAATGGCTGCTGCAGTAACTTTAATTCCCACTGCTCATCTTCATATGGAAATTCTTCAATGGACTGTAGCAGGGCAGTTGTCTTTTCACTGAAATCCCTTACAACACCCAGTAAAATTATCTCGGGTGTGCAGAAAATTCCTGCTGTGGTAGATACACTCTGAAGAGATTTGTCAAGGGCGTCCATTTATTCTTCCTCTGAACACGATGTTGCCCATGGACACCTCTTAGTTGGGGTGTGGAAGCACTGCTTGGGAAGAACCATTCAAGGCACATGGTCCCCAGAAGAGACCAATTTGCATATAAATGTCCTGGAGATGAGAGCAGTGCTTCTAGATTTGCAGGCCCTAAAGAGCACTCTACCATTAGGAACTATTGCTATTCAGACGGGCAGCATGTCAGTAGTCTGGTACATTAACAAACAAGGAGGAACCATATCCTGTCTCCTGTGCTGAGAAGCAATGAGAGTTTGGCAGTGGGTAATCTCTTCCAGCTGCTCTCTTGTAGCGACACACATACCGGGGAATTCCAACATCTTAGCGGACAAGCTCAGCACAAGACCATGGACCATCTTGATGCCTAACTAGTGGTCTCCCAATCAATCAGTTTCAAATATTATCTTCCACAAATGGGGTCAACCCTGCTGCAATCTATTCTCCTCCCCCCTCAAAACAAATGTAGCTGGTACTTTGCCCTAATTCCCCATCAGGGACATTCACTGAGAGATGCTCTGCTCCATGTTTTGCCCTCCGGTCTCCTTTATGCTTACCCTCCCCTGCCTCTAATGTCAAAGTTTATTCAGAAAGCACTCTGTTTGAAGAGCAAAGTAATCCTCATTGCCCCATACTGGCTTCAGCAAGTGTGGTTTCCCTTCCTATGTTCTCACCTAGCATATCCTCCTTGGACATTGGATTCCAGCCCAGACCTCCTGTCACACCTGTCTGGAATGATTCATCCAGATGTTGTAGTTCTCAAGTTGACCTCTGGGTTTCTCATATACCAATGATGGCTAGACATTCCAGTCTTTCCTCTCCAGTTCACAGAATTCTTGTTTCTTCCCATAAACCTTCGACTAGAAAGGTTTATGAGAGCAAATGGAAAAGGTTTTCTTTTTGGGCTCATCACAGAGAATTGGATCCTATCACTGCTTCACTTCCAGTTATTTTAGATTTCCTTGCCTCCATCTTTCAAGGCTGAGCAAACTTCTCCACCATCAAAGTTCAGTTAGCAACCATGTCCAATTGTCACATTGGAGGTGATGCTTCCCCTTTAGCTTCATCTTGGTTATGTAAAGCCTTTCTTAAAGGTACCTTTTTATGCAGACCAAAAATTCAGGATCCCACTCCACTTTGGTATCTGACTTTGGTATTACAGACTTTGCTGCATCCACCTTTTGAACCTTCAGCTAAAGTAGACCTTAAGTTTCTTTTTTGGAAAACGGTCCTTCTGGTAACTATAACTTCAGTAAGATGAATATTTGAACTCCAAGCACTCTCAGTGAAACCACCATATTTGATTTTTCACAAAAATAGTTACCTTACATACTAATCCTTTTTTTTCTACCAAAAGTTGCCCCTGAAACAAACATCAGTCACATTATCAATTTACCAGTTTTCTTTCCTAATTTTGACAAAAAAGGAGAATTTACCCTTCATCTTTTAGATGTACGTAGACAACTTAATTTTCACCTTCACAGGACTAAGGAATTTAGAAAAACTAATCAGTAGTTTGTCTCCTTTTCCAGTAATAAGATGGGAGGACCATTCTCAAAAACTACTCTGGCTAAATGGATAAGAGATTGTATTTCCTATATTTATTCCTTGAGAGGTATAACCTTGTTAAGACTAGCAAAAGTCACTCAACCAGGTCAGTAGCTACATCAGCTGCCTTTTGGTCAAGATCCTCCATTGATAACATTTGTGCAGCTGCCACATGGACTGATGTTCATACTTTTATTTCTCATTACAAATTGGATGTCCTCTCCATGAACAGAACCATATTCATTTCTGCAGTTCTCCGGATCATCCTTCTATGAGGGCCACCCAAGATTACCATAGCTGGGGACTCTGTCGGATTTGTTGAGGAGTGAATGAAAATGGCATTGAATATCAAAGTTTTGTACTCACCATTATTTTGTACTAACTATGCACCTGTGTCGTCCATTTTCATTCCTCTCCAACTTTCCTCTCACATTCCCCCAATCCATGTCTTTGGGAGTGACCTAACAGAATTGTTGATAGGAACCATATCTCCTGTTTGAGCTCCTGATTTTTCAACTGTCACTGTTCTGTCATATTTAGTTTGCTACCTTGTAATGATATTGTATAATTGCAGCAAACTCGATTTGAAGTAACACAGTAGTCAGGGGCATTATGGGTACGAGAGGAGCTCAAGAATCAGATACTAGAATCTAGAGAAACTCGCCAAGTCGAATCAGACGATCGGATCCAAATTCATTCGTTGAAGAATGAAAATGGACAACACTGATGCATAGTTATGGTGAGCGCATAACTTTTATTTAATTTCTTTTTCAAGACTGAAAATTTTCAGTGCCATGTGTTCTAAAGAGGGTGATATTGCTTTTAAAGTGTACAACAAACAGGTGGAGCAGAGAGGAGATGGGAGCAGAGCATCCCCAGCAAAGTTGGATCGTGGTCAAATGAGGCCCTAGGCAGAATAATGGACCAGGGCCCCTCAGCCATACCATTATCCCATTACTTGACTGGCTGTCCCCAGTTACTTAAAACACTATTTGAACCTACCAGTGTGTGTGCTGATGTTCTTCATCTCACATTGCTGCAGTCCTTACACTTGGGTAGTCCGCTGTCCTCGGTCGGCCCGAATATCAAAGTATTAGGCTGACGTCGGTCAAGGCGCTTAAGACTGACATCAGGACGTCAGGGTACAAATGCGCATGACCGACGTCATATCCTCAGTCTTTTTTGCCGCATGGTCCGATGCAGAAGCAGCGTTGCAAGTGCCGTTCGGCGTTCTGAAATTTTTCGAATTCGGAGTTTCAGACCGAGTCAAAGTTGGCTAAGTACCCGTTGGGAATATTTTAGTTTTTCTTGCCTCAGTGGTTTACCGGATGTCAGAAAAAGTGAATAACTGTATTTCTTGTGGGAAACAGATACCGCATAGGGACTATCATACTTTGTGTATTCCTTGTTTGGGGCCTGAGCACGACGTTGTTGGGTGTCGCTTTTGTGCTAGGTTCAATAAGCGCACTATTAGCGAAGGTTAGTTTGTGCCAGGTTGGTCTTGAAGCGGTGCAATTATAATATGCCGTCGGATGCTCCGACGCCCGCTTCTTCGAAGAAGCGCAAAGACAAAGTAGCTAAACCCAGGCAAGAAGAGTCGTCCGTACCGGACGCCGGTTCTTTAGAGGCGTCAGTGGAACCGGTGGTTCCGCCGGAGGCTTCTCTGGAGTCCCAGGGGGAGACTTTGATATTGCAGGATGTGGCCTCTCAGGAGGCAGGTCAGGCTGAAGGGGCATCTCAGGTTACTGTGCTCCCCTCCCTTCCTAGGGTGGTTAGACCCTCTCCTTCTGTTTCCAAGGCTTCTCCCAGAGGCAGGCCAGGTTTAGCTTCTGTTGGTGTCACTCCTAGTTCATCAGGATCTGTGCCCAAGAAGCACATGCTTAAAATGGCAGAAGATTTAATTACTTTGATTAGAGGTTCTTTGCCCCCTCCTGATAAGAGGCCTAGGGTGGAACCAGAGTTGGGGAGTTTTGAGCAGGCTTCGGATGTTTCAGAGTCTTTGGCTGAAGACTTGCAGGAGTATTCTCCTTATTCTGATTCTGATGTAGATGATTCTACTCCTTCTGCTTCTCCTCCAGAGGATTTTTCTTTTTCAGAGACTCTTCATTCCATGAGGGAACATTTTAAGTGGGAAGGTCAGGACTTCTCTGATTCCAGGAAAAGGCTTAGGGAATTTTTGCTTTTACCCCAGCATAGGCCTTTGGCTATACCTCTTGTTCTGGATGTTGTGGAAGATGTGTTTGCAGAGGCTTCACTTAATCCTGATTCTTTGCCTCCTGCTCCTGTTAAACCGGGCAGGTATTACAGGGTGCCTGAAGCTCATAAATATCTTTATAAGAGTCCTAGGGCGGACCCAGAAACTGTTAGTCAGGGACCTAAGGGTGTCAAGGCCTCTGTTGTAAAAAATCCGGTTCCTCCAGATAAAGAGGCCAGAGCTTTGGATAGATGGGGAAAGAAAGTCTATACTTCTTCCACCTTAGCTATGAGGGCTTTGAATTGCCAGTTTCACATGTTGAAATATCAAAACTATCTTCTTTCTCAATTGAAGTCTAAGGTAGATGCTCTGGCGGAAGGCATTGAGTGTAAAGAATTACAAGATTTGGTACATGTCTCTGAACAGGTGGGTAAGCATTCTTTACAATGTGGTTTTGATGCTGTACAGGCCTCGTCTAGGGTGGCTGCCACTGGGTCAGTTCTTCGCAGGCACGCCTGGCTGAGGGATCAGAATTTATCTGACCATGTTAAGACAAGGATTTTGGATGCTCCTTTACAGTCTGATGTGTTGTTTGGTTCACCTGTGGAGTCAGTCTTAAAGAAAATGGAAGACAAGGCTAAGTCTATGCAGGCTGTTAAAGATTTTTGCAAGTTCAGCCTCCGAGTTTAGTAGGAATTGGCCTGCTAAGGGGTGGACGTACCCTTCTTATGATTCACAGTCTAGGGGTAGATCTAGACGTGGTAGGGGCAGAGCTCAGGGCTCTTTCAGACCTAGAACGGGGAGTTCACCTGCACAGTCTTCGGTGAGGGCAGGGGCCAGTCCTTTCGTAAACAGGCCCAATGACCTACCTTTTCAGCTGCCAGATCCTTCTTGCCTGGCAGCACCTTTGGGAGGAAGGTTGGCACTCTTCAAGGAAAATTGGAGTTTGATTACCCAAGACAGATGGGTATTGGATATCATACACCAAGGTTACAAGTTTTATTTCCATACCTTGCCTCCTTTCAAAGGCATGCCAGACGTTCCTCCTCAGCAAGGACTAGAGGCTCACAAACAAATTTCTCTGCTGCTTCAAATAGGGGCCATACAGTCGGTCCCTCTGCCAGAAGTGGGCCTAGGATTTTATTCTCGCCTGTTCCTAGTACCAAAGAAGGGGAACACGTGGAGACCAATTTTGGATTTATCTATCCTCAACACTTATCTGGACATTCCCAAGTTCAAAATGTTGACGTTACAACAGCTTTTACCTCTGCTGGGCAAAGATCACTGGATGGTGACTCTGGATCTCAAGGAGGCCTACCTTCATGTTCCTATCAGGCTAAGTTGCAGGAAGTATCTGCGTTTTCGGGCTGGGACTTCTCATTATCAGTTCTCTGCATTGCCCTTTGGCTTATCTACTGCGCCCAGAGTGTTCACGAAGGTTCTGGCTCCAGTGATAGCTTTCTTCAGGCTAAAAGGAATACAGATCTATCCTTATTTGGACGATTGCCTGATTCTGGCCCAAGGAAGGGACGAACTTCTTCATCATTTACAATATGTGATAGCAGTGCTAAGATGCCTGGGGTATTCTGTGAACGAAATAAAGTCCAGTCTAGTACCCTCTCAGGACATGTGCTTTCTGGGTGTGAGACTGAATACAGCATCCCAGATGGCCTTTTTGACCCCGGACAAACAAAAGAATCTTTCTCTTTACTTCCATCAATTGTCTCATCAGTCCAGGCTGACTGCAAGGACAGTCCTTCAAGCCTTGGGGTTCATGGCATCTTGTATTCTGGTGCCAGAGGCGAGTCAGATTCTAACGACAGATGCCTCAGACAAAGCTTGGGGAGCTCATCTAAATGGAAAGTGGGTACAAGACACGTGGCCTGCCAGACTACAACATCTACATATCAACTTGAAGGAGATGTTAGCAGTCCAATTTGCATTAATAGCTTTCAAGGATTTACTTCTTCCAGGGCAGGTGTTGGTTCTAACAGACAACACAACTGTCATGTGGTACATCAACAAACAAGGGGGAACACATTCTTATCCTCTATGCAGACAAGCAATGATTTTGTGGGAGACTGCTCTCAGTTTACAGCTAAATCTTCAGGCAAGGTTTCTGCCGGGAGCACAGAACTCCTTAGCAGATGTGTTGAGCAGGCAATTATGGATCCCCACGAGTGGAAATTGGATCCTCATGTATTTCAGAAATTGACAGTGTTATGGGGAACTCCAGACATAGATCTGTTCGCTTCTCCACTAAACTACCAGCTGCCAAAGTTTTGCACAAAAAGGTTTCATCCCACAGCTTGGAAAGTGGATGCTCTTTCATTCAATTGGAGCAATCTTCATGTGTATGCCTTTCCACCTCTGCCTCTCCTTCCAAAGGTACTCCTAAAGGTCAGACAGGACAAGCCAAGGATGATTTTAATAGCTCCAGATTGGCCTCGACAGCACTGGTACCCATTACTGAGAAGTCTGGTACGGGAGCCTCCATGGCCTTTGCCTTCGATTCCACACCTGCTGTCTCAGGAGAACAGTCATTTACTCAATGTCAAACTTCACTCTCTTCACCTAACAGCTTGGCATATTCTGTTTTAAACCCTGGAGGGTCTCAGCTTCCACAGCAAGTTTTGAATGTTATTTTGGAAGCCAGAAGGCCTAGTACAAGGAAAGTGTACGCAGATAAATGGAAGAGATTTTTATTTTGGAGTACAGCAAAGGAATTTGATGTTTCTAAGCCTAATTTAAGTGTGGCTCTTCAATATCTTGCTGAGTTACTGGACAAAGGTTTGTCCTTCTCTTCTATTAAGGTTCATGCTGCAGCAATTTCTGCTCACTATGACTGTGACCCATCATTGTTTTCTCATCCTTTGTTTAAGCAATTCCTTAGAGGGGCAAAGAATTTAAGACCCCCACGTAGAGCTCCTACTCCTGCTTGGGATCTCAATTTTGTGTTGGAGAAACTCACTCTACAACCTTTTGAGCCTGCAGCTACTGCCGAGTTGAAATATTTATCATGGAAGACTGCTTTTTTGTTGGCCATTACCTCTGCGAGAAGGGTTTCTGAATTACAGGCCCTTATGGCGGTTGAGCCTTTCTTAATTTTCCATAAGGATAGGGTATCTTTACGTACTAATCCTTCCTTTATGCCTAAAGTGGTTTCTAGTGTGGCTTTAAACCAAACTATTCATTTGCCTACTTTTTATGCAAACCCCCAAAATAAAGGGGAAAAGATTTTGCACACTTTGGATATACACAGGCAGTTGCGATATTATTTGAGCAGAACTAAAGGGTTCAGGCAGTCTCAGCAGTTATTTGTTTCATTTGCTTTGGGTTCTCAGGGCAGGCCTGTGTCAAAACAAACTATTTCTAAGTGGATTGGGTTTTGTATTGCTTTCTGTTATTCTCATCATGGTAAGGAGGTTACAGCTGGGATTAGGCCTCATTCCACTAGGGCTACTGCCACTTCTACAGCTTTTTTAAGGGGGGTGGCAACTAAAGATATTTTGGAGGCAGCTACTTGGAGTTCAGTGCATACTTTCTCTAAGCATTACCACCTTCCACGTTACTCTAAATCTAGGGCTGGTTTTGCCACTGCAATTTTACAGGGCATTTTGGGAGCCCCTACTGCTTTATAGTTTTGCCATCCTCCCTTACCACTGCTTTGGGATTCTACCCAAGTGTAAGGACTGCAGCAATGTGAGATGAAGAACATAGTACAGTTTTGTACCTACCATAAATGTAGATGTTCGAAGATCCACATTGCTGCAGTCCAGTTTACCCTCCCTCCTTCCCCTCTGTAGTTAGAGGCGGTTGTGTGGTTTGGGTTGTGAATATTGTGGATATTGTATATATTGTACATATGATTAGTGCAAGGGTGGTTGGTTGTTTTTGCTGTCTTTTGGTTTTGACCTTTCTTTTTAGGGTCTTCTGACATCTGGGGCAAGAAAAGACTGAGGATATGACGTCGGTCATGCGCATTTGTACCCTGACGTCCTGATGTCAGTCTTAAGCGCCTTGACCGACGTCAGCCTAATACTTTGATATTCGGGCCGACCGAGGACAGCGGACTACCCAAGTGTAAGGACTGCAGCAATGTGGATCTTCGAACATCTACATTTATGGTAGGTACAAAACTGTACTTTTTTTTTCTTTACTTTTACACTGATCACACAAATATGGATATAGTTTAAAACTTATTTCAAATTTTACAGAACATTAGCAGCCATTTGCTAAACCAAACAAAAACCTTCACATTAAAAACAGACTCGGCATGAGCAACAGTAAACTACTCTTCCATTGACACTCAAGTGCATTGAAAATATATTTGGCAACCCATAAACTACAAGAGACGTGCCAGGATTCATAGTCAAATAACATATAGTGAAGCAGCAGTGTGATGGATGCAAGAATTCAAAAGACAAATGTGTAACACATTTGCTAACAGCCTGGGCCTGTCCATTGAATGCATGCATGTCCCTTTTCAGGAACAGCCCAAGATAATTATCTGGTGAAGGGACTTGAGGTGCACCGAAGACAAATGCAGGCTGAGGGAGTTGAACACTGCACTACAGATAGCTGATTAACACCTTAGAGCCTTATTCATCCACACTAAGTGGCAAATGGCTGTAGTCCAAGCACAGTGCATTGCATGCCTCATGCCTGAAAAAATGCTAAATTAAAAATGTATTTATATTTAAAATATTAACACTAAATTTGTAGACTTTGATGTCCAGTTTATTGACAATAATAAACACACTGTCCATGGTCAACAAAATAAAGAAACCAAGGATTATACCTAAATGATGTGCTTCGTATCCTGATGCTATTGCTTACTGCAATCAGTTCTTTTCTTTTATGCCATAGCTACCGTGCGATGCAGGAACTAAAGATTCATGTAACCCACACAGATTTGTTCATCAGTTGCAGTACTTTGTATGACTGTGTACCAGTCAGATGCTTGCGTGCAATTAAATGAATGAACAGATACATAAGTAGTGACTTAGAAGTGTATTTCATTTGTAAAAGCTATACAGTGCAATGCACTACATCCCCCATGCCCTTCTAACCTCTTATCTCAAGAATCTGAGACAAACTCCCAAAATCAGGAACAGATTTTAAGTATTGGTCTACTTAGAAAGTCGTTAGCAAAGCATGTATTGTGTTAGCAAGCATTTTCTGAATGGTGTGAAGTTTGAAACTCGCATTTGTCATTATTAGTGATTGTGGTCTACAACAGTTTACCAGAAAGCCACAAATTTTATGAATTTTTATTTATTTTTTATTTAACATTTGTTGACTGGGAAAGTCCGACTAGGTTCCACAGATCCTGTTTTCAGCAGAGGCCTGGGGAGAAATGCTCCAGAAGCATGTCTTTAGAATGTAGAATGAAGAATTAGAGTACAGATATGATGGAAAAAATAGGGATAGTTGAGAACTACACATGTGCCAGTTACTGCCACTTGTGTGACTGTACACCTCTGACATTGTTTTGAGATCATGTGAATGAATACATTCACATAAATAATGGCCCAGAAGTAGCTCAGTACTGTCAGAACCATACAGTGCACCCTGTTGCAGCTCCCCTCTGCCCTCTCAATTTCTTAGCTCAGTAATCTGAAACGAGGCAAAATCAGGAATGTATTTCAAATACATTTCTAGAATACCAAGCTTTGCATTGGAAAGCATTTTATTAAATGACAAAAGTGAAAGGAAAAAAGTAACCCTTAACCTCCCACCACCTATACTAGCAGTACTGCCAGTGGACCAATGAGAGCCTCTGGACAGATGATATTGAGTCTTCCCTTAAGAGCTTTTTCCTTTCAGCTAGCATGGCAGGTGGGTTTGGGTGTGTGTATCAAGTGAGATAATATTCCTTTTCCATTCACTTCTGTGATTGTCAGTGCCTGAGCAGGTTTGTGTGTGTGTGTGTGTGTGTGTGTGTGTGTGTGTGTGTGTGTGTGTGTGTGTGTGTGTGTGTGTGTAATTTGACCAAGCATTTTCTGATGGACACATTATGAAGCATTTTCTGAAGTATATGTAGTCTAAAACTTCCTTGCCACTTATTATTTCATGACTACAATCCACAGTAAGTTGCCAGAAAGCCAAAGATTTTACAAGGAATAGATCAAAATACCTCTCTCTTTGTCAAAAATTCTGATCTAAGCCAAAAATAATGATGGGACAAAGCCCCCAAAAGGAACATATTTTATTTCTTAACCTCATAAACCCACTGGACAAAGTGTTCTTTTTCATAAGTGATCAAACTTGCTCAAAGTCTCAGTAGTAGGCAAATGGAGATGGAGTTAATATCTCAGAGCCTACTCTAATTCACTTAAAATGTTAACATATGGGTGTTTTCACGTGCATACACATTCTGACAGTTGGTGTAGAGAATTAAAGCTGTGAGCTGTTAATGAGCCACTTCCTGGGGTACAGGATTTGATTGGCTCTGGCTTCATTTGCCTGCTGTGTGACTTTAATCATGTCATTTAACCAGACAGTGCTTTTGGAAAATTGGGAATTTGGGCTAGGCCCAGTAATGATTTCTTAGTAATTACTTAAGAATCTACAGTGTATAAGTGTTGCATGGGCATGCGTTTTCTGAGCAATAAAAACTACAAAACTTTAATAACTTGCATTACTGACTGACTTTAATCCTTGGTAATTTACCAGGAAAAAAAAAAAAAACATTAATGGGACAGGGAAGAAATATGAGACAAAATCAGAAGCAGGTAAGAGTTGGACTACTCTAATTCATGTCAAAAGTTAACAGAGCACCAGGTTTTGTAGCAGCGTGCATTTTCTGCATACAAAGCTTTGAAACGAATGTCTAGCATTAATCACAGACTATAATTCTTCAGTGATTTGTCAGAAAATGAAGCTGTTGCTGAAGGTTTGACAGTTAGCATGGAGGATTAAGGCTCCAAGTTTATAACGAGCCTTTTCCTGTAGTCAGGGGTTAAGGAGGTTTGAGTCTTTCTACTACCGTTTAACCAGACAGGGCATCAGACAAGTGCTTGCTTTCATTGATTGAAAGTTAATACTTTACTGAAACACAAACACACACACACACACACTTGCTTCTATTATGTAACATTTTCATTCCTGTTATTGAGCTTCCAGTCCATCCCTATAGTCCACCATTATTGGTGTGAAATGTCTAGGCAACATTCACTGGCAATCCTCATGAGTGACTCAGAAATAACTGTGTTCAAACTATCCATTCTCCAGCCAATCCTTCATTAAAATATGCCATTCAAATTTTCCCTAACTGTTAAACTGTCACATTTATTGATGTGTCGTTCCTGGAAGTGTTCTCTCATTTGCTCCATCTTTGAACCAATGAGAGAAGATTCTTTGGCGCTTTCTCTCAGCAAAACAGCAGCAGCAGCAGCTGAACGGAGGTAATTAAAGAAATGTGTGACTTTTTTTTTTCTTTTTTAAACATGTCTGGTGCTCAGCAAAATAGTCACAGCTGAATGATGGTAATCATGGAAATCTTGGAATTTTTAAGTTTTTGGCACTCTCTGACCAGCACAGGGCCCTTGCCTAGATTGCTTAGTGCTGGATCTGGCAAGAGCCTTGTAGCCCAATTGCTCCTGCCTAGGAATCCCAATCAGCCCATTAGTCCTGTAATGATGGTCGGGTGATACAGAGCAGGCCAGCTTGCTGGTCTTGGGAGTGGTCTACCCTTCCCTAGTTGTTAAGGTCTTCTCCCTCCAACTCTTTTGAGATATGCTGTTAGCTGTCATGAGTGGGAACTGAATATCTCTTGGCTCAGCAGTGCAAAAGCGCTCAGCAGTATATGCTCATTAAGACCAAACTCCATGGGGTGTAACACTTAGTACTCCTGCTAGATGTCATTAATGTGGCAAGCTAGAGATGCCCACTGTCCCAGGGATGGGCAAGCCAGCAATAGCTGTTCACTTCCATCCTCCCCGACAAACTCCTACAGGTACCTAAAAAACTGTTCAAACTCAGATCACCAGTAGTGACGGGTTCCATGTGTAATAAAATCAATTTAACAGCATAACTTAGACATGTATAAATCTTTTATTTTTATATTGGTGTAGGATTATATGCAGAAGAGGTTTTATTCATATTTTTGTTGAATATTTTCAACTACTTTGGTACATATCTGTTGGACAGGAAACTGTCAGCTGCATTTGAAACTGATTTTTCAGCCCTGAACTGCTGCTGGCATTGTGGTTACTGAACTTCAACAATTTGTGTTCTTTTCCTTTATACACATCTTTAACTTCTTTAACAGGAGTTCCTCCCCTGTATTAGTTTTTCCTTGTTGACCATCAAGCCCTTTCCATCCATTTGTTCCTGATAACATTGTTAGTACTTTAAGAGCCGAGCAGTAGAGGGCTGCCATCCGGACAAACCATGCAGAGCATATGGTTCTTTTTCTCCTGGCCTGTATGCCAGTTCCTGACATATTCTGATGTCCATAAACTTTCACAGTGCAAGATTATTGGCACATGCATGTTCCCACATGTCTGCCTAATGCAATTACTGTGTAATGCAGATCTTAATGGAGGTCTTTTACCCATTTGCTGCATGTGGAGTCTTCTGCCTCCAGTAAAGGTCAGTCATGCAGTGTGTTGAACTGCCTCCCTCTCCTCAGAATGGTCACAGCAGCATGAGCTGCTGAATCTTTTTCCTTCACTGCTGCCCCTGGCACTCAAGTTACTAAACAGTCCTGTGTCGTGCAAGTTACAGTGAGGGCTTCATCTCGCTGCATCACAGACAAGTGTGTTTCTGTAACAGACGTTAAGGTAACCAAAATGTAATAGATAAAGTATCCTTTTTGCAGTATAGCTAACCCTGCATGAGTGTTAGTAAACTGTACAGATATAAAAAGTCAGAGCTTTCTTAGAGCAGAGTAAAAAATAAATTGCTTCAGTGGTGCAGCAGATTTTGTCCGGATTAGTGACCATATGTTGCAGGAATGTGGTGCAGATTCATGCCAGGTAATCCAAGTGCTGTCTCAGGAAGCTCCAAAACAGTAAGAGAAGAAAGTGATCTAAAATTATTTTAACAAAAAACTTTTTTTTGGGGGGGGGGGGGTGGCAAGACCATCAGTGCCCTCCACACCGTTATAATACTGTATACTAATTCTCATGCCACTCATACCAGGGGGATATTGGAAAAACTTTTGTGCTCAAGTTCATCTATTTCAGAATCAATAATGCAGCTAGGAGCAATGAAATTTGACTCTTATTTAATGTCTTAGGGTGGTGCACAGTGCAATTTTGTGGTAGTGTACTGTCGTACACATTGCTTGCGTAAGTGTAAAAGTGTATTTTGCACTTGTAATGTATCCGCCATTGATAACTCTACCTCTGACTTTTCATCTTAATTTTGTTTCATTTTAGAATGAGAAGTGCCACTTGTTGATTGAGCATGAGACACAGAAGTTGAAGGAACTGGATGAGGAGCACATGATGGAGCTGAAAGACTGGCGAGAGAAATTACGACCTAGAAAAAAGGTAAAGAAATTACATACTGTGTATAAAAATGAAGGTGATGCTAGCAGTATATGTCTCTGTAGGAAAATAGCAGTACAAAACAGTGCAAGAAACTTATCTGTGTGGAAAATTTTCAGTGCATATATTTCTAGTTAATCACTGTATATTAATCAGATCAGACAATAGTAGTAGAAGTAGCTGACTTAAACTCGTCTTAACTCAAAACAAAACAAAAAATAATAGAAAATATATAATTGTACAGCATTACTAAGTATTCGAAAGTAATCCAAGCAAGGCAGGCAGTCTGTTTCCAGTCAAAAATCCTTTATTACGTACACAGACAATAGAATAGCAGTACAAATGCATGGTCAATTCAAATGAAAATAACATAAACATTTACATTTTTTGACCTGAACGAACCCAATAAATATTTTCTTTATTCCTGTCTTTTTAGTAGTTGTAATTTATAAATAATGTCCTTGTATTGAACTTTAAGCTGGCCTTAAGTTCCCTAGCAGTGAATTTTCCCTCTTTCCCAGCTAATATCCTGTAATTCAGTGTTTACTATATAGGTGGTAGAAGAGTCTAGGTAGTCTGAAGGGAATGAATCTCTTCAGATTTTCCAAAGTAAATCACTGTTGCAGTAGTCTAAGCTATGTGGGTTTACCCAATTTGCAGTGACCAGCTTCTAAAAGCTTTGGGTACCTTCTAGGTGCTCCCCTGCCAGGAATGAGCAGAGCATTCCCTACAAAAGGCAGGAGGAAAGCCAAAAACTTTAGGGCTGTTTTGCCACCAAAGCGAGCACTTCTTTGGCTGACCACCTTGTCAGTCTGCTGCAGTCTTGAAGCTGGGTAGGTAATTCCCCTTTAGGGAAAGCTTTCCTTTTGAAATTAATAATTATGTGGAAAACATGTATTATTTTGGCAAGAGTCTGTGTGTTCATGCTTAGAGAATCAAAGTGGATGGGCTTTACATTGTTACATTTTTTTGTGAAGAAAAAGTTTAATTTAGGACTAAAAACCTTACTTAAACTGTTTAGAGTATCTGGGAAAAATACTGTGCTTGTAGGTTACTGTCAGTGTAATACTGTCCTCTGAAAACAAGTTCACCTCACGTTCATATTTACTAGCACTTCTAGGCTGTGTTATACACTTTCAGATCTTCCTTTTGGGCTACCTGTGGAGCATTAATCAGTGGCAGTATTACCTTCCTCGGTGCATAAAAAACAAGAAGCTTTTAAGGATTTTAAGGAACCTTGTAGGGTATTTCCAGCTCCTTCATTGCCTCATCCACTGGTGGTTGTCTCTGCTGTGGCTGATATTTCTCAGACAGTCCATCTTCTTCTCCTAGTCCTTTTAATTTAACATTTGCAGCCAGTAAAGACTGGGGTGTAGCCAAATCCTCTTTAGCTGTCGGAAAGCTTAGGGCAGGCCAGAAAACACCACTTTTGTTGCTGAGTGGGGAAGAGGCAGATGAAGGGCTTCACTTGGCCAGGAGGGGAATGTGGAAGTTGGGACCAGTGTACCTGAGAGGTGTGTCGGGATGGGGGACATCATGCATAGTAAGAAAATTTGGCAACCTGTCTCTTCTACTGTAGATAGAGATGATCTGCTGTTTTTTTTTTTTTTTTTTTTTTTTTTTTGCCAAGGAACTGATGGCTGCCTTTTCAACATCTAGTCTGTTCTCAGGCAGATAGGAAAAAATAATTCCTTCTCAGTCTGACTGGATTTTCCAGTCAGAAATTGAAGCTTTACATGAGAAAGAGTGTACTTCTGAGAATTCTACTCTGTTAGAACTTTAATTTTCTAAAGAAAACATTCCTTATGCAGAAAACTCCTTTTAAGAATATTTTTTCCATTGGGAATGAAGTCTGTAAGACTCAGAAAATGTTTTATGATTTATTACAATTAAAGATGCCTAAAGCATTGTCCATTACCCATTTTCTGCCTGCTTAAGAGGATGTTTGTCATACTGCAGCCAGTTTACCAGATAACATATGGCTACCTAAACATTTGGTAAATTATGTGAAATACTCCAGCTGCAAGACCCAGCTGTCATATCTCTTTCTAAATCTGATGCTGTACAGGTTACTTCTTCTACCCCCTTCCCTCAGATAAAGATGTGAAGGCAGTTAAGTTGGAGAAGATGATACATGCTTCTAGTATTTTAACTTTTAGGTTTTTAATTTGTCAAAACCATAAGTTTTGCTTTTGACTTTTGAGAATGTCCAGAAGTTATTAGCTAGCCTTCCAACTTCTGAGGTTAAAAAAAATGTAAATGTTTCTTTAACAGCTGATGATCATAATATGGACCACTGCACAGTACCTTTATGTAGGTTATATCCTACATAAGAAATAACAGCCAGTCTGCTTCCAAAAACTTTAGAACACCTTCCATGCCACCCACACCATCAGTCAGCTCGAGCTGCGCTAACTAAAAGTACAGGTTTGAGCACCAAGCCCTTCAGAGCTTTCCTGCTACTGAAGATTATGCTCCTCTGAGGCTTTTGGGAATCGGCTGTTGGCTTGGTGCTCCTTTGCTGGGCAGATAATTTCCCTTGGGGAGAAAACTTTTATTTAAAAAAAATGTTTAATAACACTTTGTTCAGGAAAGTTATTTTAAAGCTAGGAGTTTGTGTTTTAATGAACTATCATGAGACTATATTTTAAACTAGAACGCACTTTTTTTCCTGTCATTTTGAAAGTTGTTTAAATTAATTGAAAAACATTTTTTTTTCTGTGCAGAAATTGTGTTTATTTTACTTTATGGGACTGGCAAAGTGTTTTAAAGTGCTTTATACTGTGTTTTTATGTGGAAGAAGTGACTTATTTCAGAGAAGTTTAACTGATGTTCTTTGTGTTTCACTGTTGCAGTCATTACATTTGGGTTATCCTGCTGGCAGGTTGCCCTCAGTCGGCCTGAATTCCAAAGTCTTGGGTCCTGCGTTGGTTGCTGTCGCCTCTTCCCTGACGTCAGGTGTTCAGGGGTATAAAAGATGCAGCCGACGCCATTTTATTCAGTCTTTCGTTCCACGCGGTGCCCAAAGCAGAAGCAGTTCACAAGTGCCGGTCGGCCAACTCCTGAGATTTTCATGTTCGAGTTTCAGATCCAAAGTCTTCATTAAAAGCTAAGTTACCCCATTGAGGAAACTTATTTCTTGCTCCAGACTGATGTCAGAAAAAGTTAATTGTATTTCTTGTGGGAAGCAAATACCTCATAAGGACTTTCATTCTTACTGTATTCCTTGCCTAGGCCCTGACCACGACATTGCTAGTTGTCGGTTTTGTGCTAGATTTAACCAACACACTATTAAGCGTCTGTACGATTTTGCATTAAGCTATTTTGGGCAAAGATTTAATTATACAATGTCGTCGGATAGCCATCCGACTACCGGAGCTCACAAAAAACGCAAAGAAAAAGACAGGCAACCGAGGTCCAAAACCGACAAAGCTTCTCCTAAGCAAGTCGACGGTTTGCCGGTTCTCAGTGAGGTGCTTTCGCAGCCCCTGATGCCCGCTACTTTAGAGTCGCAGGCCGCTACTGACTCCCACTTGGAGTCGGCCAGGCCGCAGGAAACTCAAGGTATTGGAGCCTCAGAGATTATTCCCTCAGTTGGGTCCGGAGCCACTGAGCAGGCATCGGCTTCTGAGGGTGTATTCAGACCTAAACAATTATATATTAAACCGACTTCAAAGACAAATACTAAAACACCTTTAAAGGCAAAGAAACAAGTTCACCAGCCATAAGGACAGGCCTCCATGCCCAAAAAGCAGATGCTCAAAATGGCCGAAGACTTAATTACCTTGATCAGGAGTTCCCATCTCCCTCCTGATAAGAGGCCTAGGCAAGGGGACAGACTATGAATCTTCAGATCAGGTTTCCATTTCTTCTGATTCCTCTTCTGATCAGGAATATTCTCTTCCCCCCATGAGGATTCTGATGCTGAAGAATCAGTTCCTTCAGCTTCTCCTCCTGAGGACTACTCTTTTGGGGAAACCTTGCATACCATGAGGGAGCACTTCCACTGGGAGAGCCAAGATTTTTCAGAATCTAAGAAAAGGCTTAGAGACTTCCTTTTACTACCTCAACATAGGCCTCTAGCTATTCCACCTGTGTTGGACATTGTAGATGATGTGCTCTTGGAGTCTAGTCTGACCCCTGACACTCTACCTTCAGCTCCTGTTAAGCCGGACAGATACTACAGGGTCCCTGACTCTCATAAATTCCTTTTCAAAAACCCTACTGCAGACCCAGAAACTATTTCTCAGGGTCAAAAAGGGGTCAAGGCTTCTACTGCAAAAAACCCTACCCCCAATGACAGGGATTCTAGGGCACTGGATAGATGGGGAAAAAAGATTTACACATCTGCTACTTTGGCTATAAGGGCCTTAAATTACCAGTTTCATATGCTCAAATATCAGCAATATATCATGACACTGCTTAAACAGAAAATGATGGCAAATTCTGAATGTGCAGAAAACAAAGAAATGCAGAATTTATTGCATGCAGCTGAACAAGTTGGAAAGCATACTTTGCAATGGGGTTTTGATTCTCTGGAGGCCTCCTTCAGGGCCGCTGTTACGGGTTCTGTCATTAGGAGGCATGCTTGGTTAAAAGAACAAAATCTGCCTGACCATGTTAAAGCAAAATTATTAGATGCTCCTTTACAACATGATACCTTGTTTGGTGTTAAGGCAGAAGAGGTGTTAAAGAAAATGGAGGACAAAGCTAAATGTATGCAAATGTTCAAGGATTTCTTACAGGTACAGCCACCTAGATTTAGCAGACACTGGCCTACAAAGAATTGGTCCTTTCCAGTCTCAGACAGACGTCAAAGGGGCAGATCCCGACGCCCTAGAGGCAGATCACAGCCGCAAGGATCCTACAGATCTAAGCAGTGGAGTGCTTCTACCTCCAAAGGTGGAGAAGACAAAGCACAATCATATAGGAAACAGTCCCAATGACTTCCCCCTGCCTGCACCAAGCACTTATCTTCTGGCAGCACCTGTAGGGGGAAAACTAGTACTTTTTTCTCAAAATTGACGCATTATAACCCAGGACAAATGGGTTCTAGACAGTGACATAAGGCTACAAGTTTCATTTCCATACCCTGCCAAGGGCAAACGGTTGGCCAGACCTGCCAAAAAAATCAATGGGCAGAGGCTCAAAAACAAGGCGCAGCTCTCATGGACATGAGAGCTATTCAACAAGTGCCACAGCAAGAGCAGGAACAAGGATTTTACTCAAGACTGTTCTTGGTACCCAGAAAGGACAAAGCATGGAGACCGATACTGGACCTATCTATTCTAAACACTTTTTTGGATATACCAAAATTCAAGATGTTGACCTTACAGCAGCTTCTGCCCATGCTGGGCAGCGAGGCTTGGCTCATGACTTTCGACCTAAAAGAGGCATACCTGCATGTCTTAATCAGACAATCATGCAGAAGATACCTCAGATTCAAAGCTGGCTCAAAGCATTACCAATTCTCTGCACTGCCCTTTGGCTTATCTACTGCACCCAGGGTCTTCACAAAGTGCCTGGCACCAGTAATTGCTTACTGTAGACAAAGAGGAATACAAATATGTCCTTACTTGGATGACTGCCTCATACAAGCAGAGAACAAGGACATTCTGCTACAGCATCTGACGTTTGTGATAAGAGTTTTAACATGCCTAGGGTACACAGTCAACAAAAAGAAATCAAAACTAGTACCCTCTCAAGAAATAATATTCCTGGGTGCAAGCTTAAATACAACTGCTCAGATGGCTTATCTCACTCCAGACAAACAAAGGCAACTGACTACCTATTTCAAGGAATTGACAACAAAGGCCCAGTTACCTGCAAGAAAAATTCTGCAGGCTTTGGGCTTCATGGCATCCTGCATCTTACTAATTACATATGCAAGACTGCATATGAGGAAAATTCAGTGGTACCTAAAAAGTGTCTGGACACAGCATTGCCACAGTCTGGAAACAATGATTACTCTAATTCCCTGCCTGCAACAGGAGTTTCGATGGTGGACAAAGGCTTGTCACCAAAACAAGGGACAGCCATTCTCACTACCCCCAGCCAGGCAGAGCCTAACGACTGATGCTTCGGATTATGTCTGGGGGGTACACATGGCAGGAAGAGGCATTCAGGGCACCTGGTCCACAAACCAAAAGCATCTACATATCAATCAAAAAGATATGCTAGCTGTTCAAAATGCCCTGACAGCCTTCAAGGACCTACTTCATCCAGGACAACTACTGATAAAGACAGACAACACCACGGTCATGTGGTACATAAGCAGGGGGGCACTCATTCTTATCCCCTGTGCAGGCAAGCCATGGCTTTATGGGACACAGCATTGACTTACCAAGTTCATCTACAGGCACAATTCCTGCCAGGAAAGGAAAATACTCTGGCAGACGAACTAAGCAGGAACCTCATGGATCCCGAGTGGCACCTGGATCCACAAGTCTTCAACATGATAACAAAGAAATGGGGATGCACAGACATAGATCTATTTGCCTCCCCTCAAAACAATCAACTAAAAAGATTCTGCACAAGGATTTATCACAGACAAGCTTGGAAAGTGGACACCTTATCTTCCAACTGGATAAACCTATCAGTATATGCCTTTCCTCCACTACCTCCCCTCCCCAAGGTACTCCTAAAGGTCAGGCAGGAGAAACCAAAAATGTTTCTGATTGCCCCAGACTGGCCATGCCACTACTGGTATCCGATCTTAAGGAACTTGTCCCAGTGCCCAGCCTGGACCTTAACTCCAAATACCTTATCTACTGTCCCAGCAAAACAACCAGATTCTGCACAGCCAGCTCAGGGCCCTAAACCTGGCAGCATGGCGGATAATGTAACCATACAAACCACACCTCTCAGTAAAGCTGTGATGGATGTCATTTTAGAAGCCAGAAGGCCTTGTACTAGAAAATCCTATGCTGGGAAATGGAAGAGATTTTGCGCTTGAAACCATGCTCAAGGAACTGATACAGCTGTCCCAAATATTCCTCAGATTTTGCAATACTTAACTGAGATGCTGGACAAAGGCCTATCTTTTTCATCAATTAAAATCCATGCCTCTGCCATTTCGGCTCATTACAATACAGTGCCACCACTCTTTTCTCATCCTTTATTAAGGCAGTACCTCAGAGGAGCCAAAAACTTAAGGCCTCCAAGGAGAACGCCAATACCTGCATGGGACCTCAATTATGTCTTGGAAAAACTCACCTTACCTCCTTTTGAGCCAGCTGCTACTGCAGATATAAAGTTCTTATCTTGGAAAACAGCTCTGCACCTAGCAATAACTTCTGCAAGACAAGTTTCAGAGCTACAGGCTCTCATGGTTGTGGAACCCTTTATCATTTTTTATCCAGACAGGGTCTCTCTAAGAACAAACCCTACATTTATGCCTAAGGTGGTATCCATTGTAGCCCTTAACCAAACAATTCATTTGCCAACTTTTTATCCAAATCCACAGAACAAGGGGGAGAAAATTCTGCATTCTTTGGACGTACACAGACAACTTAGATTCTACTTGGACAAAACTAAAGTTTTCAGAAAGACAGAACGATTACTAGTGGCATATATGCCACAGCATCACAAGGAAAGGCTATCTCCAAGCAGACTATTTCAAAGTGGATAGGTCACTGCATTCATTTCTGCTACTCACACCATGGCAAACCAGTGCCTAAGGGCATTAGGCCACATTCAACCAGAGCTGCAGCCACTTCTGCAGCCTTTCTCAGGGGAGTACCAACCAAAGACATTTTAGAGGCTGCTACTTGGAGTTAAGTGCATACCTTTACAAAACATTACAATCTGCCTGTTTACTCTAAATCCAGGGCAGGCTTTGCCACTGCAGTTCTGCATGGCTTCATAGCCGCTCCTAATGCTGTTTTAGCTCCAGTCTCCCAACCATATCTTTGGGACTCAACCCAAATGTAATGACTGCAACAGTGAAACACAAAGAACATAGTACAGTTGTGTACACTAACCATAAATGTAGATGTTAGAGTGTATTCACTGTTGCAGTCCAGGTTACCCACCCGCCATCCCCCTTATTTTTGCAGGAACTTATCTTTACTTCTCTAATCTATACAATCTAGGTGGTGTATTTGCTTATAGATGAAGGTAAAGCTTATTTTGGTGTATGTATGTCTTATTTACATAATTTTAGCCTACCATTTTGGGGGCACCCCGCTCACCACCGACGCCAGTGTCTCCCATACTGAGGAGTACATTAGTGTCTTGTATAAACTTCTATACAAGTGTGTAGACTCAGCTGTACCTGAACGGATTAAATCAGGACCACCCTGGTGGACATCCGGCATAAATCGGTTATACAATAAGTGAAAGAAACTGCTGACTAAGAGCAAGAAGGAAAGGTCTCTGCAGAGGAAAGACACCCTCAACAGCTTGAATAAGCAAATTAGACATCTTAAGTCCTCCAAAGCTAACTAGGAAATCAAATTAGCATCCCTGGCTAAGGATAATCGCAAGGCTTTCTATAACTTTATCAGAAATCTTAAAAGGAAGGCCCAGATTTGCTCCAAACTAGTAGTGGATGGGACTACTCATACGGAACCTGCGATAATTGCTAACCTGCTAGCAGGCAGGTTCAGAGAAAACTTCACTCAACTATCCTCACCAGTCATAGCCCAAAATATACGTGTCACCAGTCCTCTACCTAATATCTTCAATGAGCAGGTGATAACCACCCTCTTCCAGACAAAAAGCACAGCTTCTATGGGGCCTGACAACATCCCAGGCTGCTTGCTAAACAGTCTAAAACAGGAGCCGGTGGAACCATTGGGTACTGTCTTCAACTACACTACATACTAGCTTTGTCCCACCCGGATGGAAAACTGCAATTGTGATCCTTTTGCACAAAGGGGGTCCCTCAACCAACCATGGGAATTATAGACCCATAAGCCTAAACAGCATTATTTGTAAGGCCATGGAAAGAATCATCATGGACCTAATCAACAAGGAATGAGGAGACCTTCATACTTTTGACTTGACCCAAATTTGTTTTGTTAAAGGTAGATCATGCTTGTTAAACCTGGTGGACTTCTTTGAAAATGTCACCAAAGCCTTGGATGGAGGCGAAATAGTGCATACTACCTATCTCAACTTAGCTAAGGCCTTTGACACTATTCCCCACTCTGGTATTGATAAACTCACCCAGCTGGGGATAAACCCATATGTCATTAGATGGGTAGCCGACTGGTTCACCAACAGAACGCATACAGTCAAAGTAGGGGATTCCACCTCTACCAGCAGACCTGTTAGTAGTGGTGTTCCACAAGGATCTTTGCTGGGTCCACTTCTGTTTGGAATCTGTTTCTCAGAAATTCAAGCAAAAATAAATGGCCTGTAGCTTACCAAGTTCACTGATTACTGCAAACTGGGTGCAGTCATTAAAACCCATAACAATGTCACCGTACTACAGAAAGGGTTTACACAGACAAATGATTAGTGCCAAAGCCACGGACTTAAACTTAAAGCAGAAAAATGTGTCATCATCCCCTTCGGTAAAGGTGAAGTCCCAGCAAATTGCAACATTAATAATACTCCCATAAGTTCAAGCCCAGTTGTGAGAGACTTGGGAGTGCAGGTGGATAGCAGCTTTAACTTTGATCATTAGGTTTCCACAGTGGTGAGGAAGGTTGTTGTCCATCACATAAGTAAGGGAATAGCATCCAAAACGAAGGAAGTTATAACTCTTCTGTACTCGTCCCTCTTTTTCAGACCAGTAGTAGAGTACAGTGCTCCCTTATGTATGTACCTCACTAGGCACCTACAGCAGCTGGAGAGACCTCAGAGGTTTCTCACCAAGAAAATTCAAGACCTTCTTCACAGGACCTACACGGACAGACTTGAAGGCACTGATGTTCTTCGTGTTTCACTGTTGCAGTCATCACATTTGGGTTATCTGCCTGCAGGTAGCCCTCAGCCGGCCTGAATAACAGAGTCTTGTATTCCTGCATCGGATGCTGTCTCTTCTTCCATGACATCAGGTCGTCAAGGGTATAAAACATGCAGCCGACGCCATTACATCAGTCTTTCTTGCCGTGTGGTACCCAAAGCAGAAGCAGTTCGCAAGTGCCGGTTGGCAGACTCCTGAAATTTTCATTTTCAAGTTTCAGAACCGAAGTCTTCAAAAAAAAGATAAGTACCCCGTTGGGATCTTTTTTCTTGCTCCAACCGATGTCAGTAAAAGTTAACAATTGTCTTACCTGTGGAAGGCAAAATACCTCATAAAGATTTTCATTCGTACTGCATTCCCTGGTAAGGCCCAGACCACGACGTCCCTTGCTGTCGGTTTTGTGCCTTGTTCAACCCCCGAACTATTCGTCGTCAGGCTATCTTTGCAGCAAATTATTTTGGTACTCTGTATTCGTACTCCGAAATGTCTTCGTTAAGCCATCCGACTACCAATCTTCCGAAAAAATGTAAGGATAAAGACAGAGACAGACCGCATAGGTCCAAAACTGCCGATGATGCTTCCGTTAAGCTAGTCGCCAGTCCGCTGATACTCAAGTGCTTTCGCAGCCCCTGATACCTGCTACTTCAGATTCGCAGGCCTCTACTGAGACCCATTCGGAGTTCGCTATGCCACGAGATGCTTCTTCGACTATGGAAACTGTGGATGTCTCTTCCTTGGATGGGTCCGGAGCCGCTGTACAGGCACCAGCTTCTGAGGGTGTATTCAGGCCTACAGACTTGCATTTTAAATCGACACCATCTTCTTCATCCAGGCCTAAAACTCGCACCACGCCTAGAAAACTGGCGTCCAAACTGCATGCTCAGGCCCATATGCCTAAAAAAACAAGTGCATAGAATGGCTGAAGACCTTATTACCTTAATTAGGGGAAGCCAGCCTTCCCCCTCTGAGACCTGGAACTGATTTTCCTGATCAGGAATCTGATATTTCTGTTCCTTCTGTTTACCATGATTTGCCCTTCTCTACCTATGAGGATTCTGATGCAGAGAATTCCATTCCCTTTGCTTCACCTCCAAAAGATTTTTCTTTTGGTGAAACTTTGCACAATCTTAGGGAGCATTTCCGCCGTGAAAGCCAGGATTACTCTGACTCCAAAAAGAGGCTTAGGGAATTCTTACTCCTTCCTCAACACAGGTCTTTAGCTATCTGAAAAAACCGCTACAGCAACTAAAGCGGAATACCACAGGAATCAGCCACACAGACAAAATAAACTTTTTTAGCACTTTCTTCCACTTTAATTTTACTTGGACTTCTTCAGAAAAAACAGGATGCCTCCCTACATCCTGGTTTTATACTGTGAAACAGGAAATGATGTTATATTGTATTAATTACTGTCGTATTAAATTTTGCAATAAAAAATCATTTAAATACATTCACTCTTGAATTTATAAAAAATATATATACACACAAGTGTAAATATGTACATTTTATGGTTATGTTATAACCATTATCTCTAAAACAAGATTTTTTTAAAAAATGTGTATGAACCCTCTATCAAACTATGTAGTTTAACTTACAATATACTTTCTTTTTAAAAAATGTAACTGATGAATTGGCACACTGAAATAAAAAAGTATTATTCATTTTGTACATTCCAAAACTTCAAATGATTCATGTTTGGATTGATTTGCACTTGATATATTCTACGTGCTTATTTAATAAATTAATAATTCACTACTACCTCACAACTTAGCGACATGATCTTTTATACTATGGTGCACAATAATACTGAAACTCCAATAACTAACCACAAAGTCTATCCTGTGAAGTCGAAATGACCGACAATCTACACTGTGAATGTATACATTAGCATACTCATATATAAGCATTAACAAAGAAATACTGTACGGTTTAAACAACCTAAAACATGTCACCTCACGCTCGTGTACCAAACATTGGTCCAACATACCAAGCGAGACCCTAAGATGAAATTCTTTTGCATGTGGGTCTAATACTGACTACTTGTGAATCCGTCAACCTAGAAATGTATCCGGCCATCTATTGATGGAATGAACTTGACCGAATGTGGAAAACTATTCCTGGTATGTACTAGTGAAAAAGAATGGGATCAGATCGAACTCTACCCACTACCTGTAACCTTTTGAATATGACTGTGAGTAGTAAAAAGCAAAAAAACGAAAAGGAAGAGAAGGGAAAAGTGAAGAAAAAAAGGAAGAAAAAAAGAAAAAAAGAAAAAAGAAAAAAGAAAAGGGGGAGGGGAGGGAGAGGGAGGGGGAAGGCGGGGGTTATAGTTTGTAGAATACAAGAAAAAATATGCTCTATACCTAACATGACTATTGGTGAATCTACATGTATGGTGAACATGTGCGTGGATGTAAACTGAAAGAGATGACAAAAGCAACTTATCTGTCTATCAAGAAGCATTTGATGTTGATCCCTTCATTAAGACCAGGTGGTACATCTGCCCCTAAACACAACTGCCAAATAGATTCCCTTTGCTCCAATTTGTTATTCAGGTCTCCCTTTAACAAACTCTTTTCTATCTGATCTATGACAAAAAACTCAAATTTCTTAAAATCAACACAATCCTGCGAGTGTCTTGCCAGCGAATTATTTTTATCTTTGTTCCTGATAGCTAGTGTGTGTTCGTAAATCCTGCGTTTTAACATCCTCTTAGTTTTTCCTATATAATAACTGTCGCAAGTGGAACATGTGGCTAAATAAACCACATATTCACTGTTACAGTTATAGTATTTCTGAGCCCAGAATGTCTTATTAAGATGTTTCAAAGTTATGAAAGAAGTGTTAGTGATGAATCTACACTGTCTACAATTCTGACATGCAAACGTCCCCTTCTTTCTACTTATGTCTCTTGTGAGTGCTGACCTTGTCTTATTTTCAATTTCCAACACACTTTTTAGATTGATAACATTTTTATAAGTAAAACATGGTTTGAATAATACTTTTTTATTTCAGTGTGCCAATTCATCAGTTACATTTTTTAAAAAGAAAGTATATTGTAAGTTAAACTACATAGTTTGATAGAGGGTTCATACACATTTTTTAAAAAAATCTTGTTTTAGAGATAATGGTTATAACATAACCATAAAATGTACATATTTACACTTGTGTGTATATATATTTTTTATAAATTCAAGAGTGAATGTATTTAAATGATTTTTTATTGTAAAATTTAATACGACAGTAATTAATACAATATAACATCATTTCCTGTTTCACAGTATAAAACCAGGATGTAGGGAGGCATCCTGGTTTTTCTGAAGAAGTCCAAGTAAAATTAAAGTGGAAGAAAGTGCTAAAAAAGTTTATTTTGTCTGTGTGGCTGATTCCTGTGGTATTCCGCTTTAGTCGCTGTAGCGGTTTTTTCAGTTTCTCTTATTTTCGGGCAACCGAAGGAGTTCTTGAATTTTGTGTGTTTCAAAGCGACTGAGTGGAGTTAGAAGGATGGCTGCAGAGGTTACCTCCCAGGATCCGTTATTGAACGTTTCCATTTACTCGACGCCGGATGCGGAAGGAGCGGTTGGTGCTGAAGAGCGGAACCAGCTTAACCTGCGTACAAAGTCCGAGCAGGATCTTATTGCAACCATTACGGGGATAGTTCTTAGCTGTCTCAATAAGAAGACCACCCCCAATAACAACGAAGAGGTTGGGGAAGCTGACAACAACATAAGGGATATTGGTTCCGGTTTGGAAATTTTAAACAGCTTCAACTCTAACGGAACTATGACCTCTAATGTACATGGAGACATTAAAGAAACTCCAGTTACATTCGAACATGCTGGCAATGTTTCGGAATTTATTATCAAACAACAAATCAATCCATTTTCAGAAATACAAGGTATTGTTGGAGTCAAATCAGTAAGTAATAACAGCAGTTTAAAATCAAACTGTAAAAAAATGATTTTTGACTTAGAACGATTGGTTTCCAGGCATGCAACATTAAGCCTGGAGACACAATATTTAAATGAATGTATAACAAGAAATTTGGTGCCAAAAGGTCTCAGGACCGCAAAATTTCCTAATTGTGTGAGTCCAGGCGATGAATTATGCCTGACTCTAACCAAGCTTTATAACGACACAGGTATAGCCATGATGCGTATCCTGGTAAGACATTATCAGGGTGATTTGAAAGTGTTAACAGAGAATATTCAAACTTTGGACACAAAAATAAAACAACAGAGTTGTTTTCCTGAGTTTGTTTCTCTTTATAATAGTATTGAAGCCAAGACCAACAGGCTGAGGGCTACTATTATAGCAAGAAAGCAGAATAAACTACGAAGGGATTTAGTGGCTTATGAATCTAATGAAGCTTACATTTGTTCTTGGAATGACAGCAATGACACTGTGATTAATAACAAAAATAAAGAAGGTTCTGTTTTTATAGATCCATTAGACAAAGAGCCATTGATAAACATTACAAATAATGATCAGGTCTCTGGACTTGAAGTACTGACCACCAAAAGTCATTCGACAGGTGGACAAGAACAGAGAATACAAACTAATTGTCAAATTATTAATAATAACAGAGAAGAAATTTCCAACAATGAAGTTGCCGCTTCTACGAGTTTCGCTGAAGTTGTTAATACTAACAACATTAGGGCTGTCCCTTTTCACCAAACAAGAGTACAGCCAAAGAGGACTACCAAGTGGTTCAATACCACACAGTACAAAGCGAAACCGAAGGGGAAAGGCAAAAAGGTGATTTCACAAACTAGTGACAATGAATTTCATATTAATGTAGTGAATTTAAGTGACTTTATAATCACAGATGCTTGTGTTACAGTTTTGAAAAAAGGTTTCAATTTTATCCCAGCAAATAATATCAAGATAGGGCATTTGCTTGTGGATTTTAGATTATACATGCGTAAACTAAACCTAAAATACATATTACATGATGTAACAGGAAATACTATGGAACAAAATAAGAGGTTAAAAAGACCTAGTACATTCAATCCAGTCCTAGTTAACACTTTGCAGGTGTTCCAGAAAACATGCGAAAAAGAATTTAGGAATATGGATATGAGTGAATTACATGATAATCTCACTAGAGCAGAACGAGAAGCTTTGTCTTATTTGTCAGGTTCTTCAGACATAAGGGTCATGAAGGCAGACAAGGGGGGAAAGTTGATAATCATGAACAGGTCAGATTACGTTGAACATATTTTGGTTTTACTAAATGACACCAATAATTACAAAAGTGTAAATATGGAATACGTTCTAAATAGGTATAGGAGGATAGATACCGACCTGTTCGACATGCTCAGTCAGGATGAAATAGATAATGTGGACTATGATTTTTTGATGGTCGAAAATCCGAGATTGGGTAATTTTTTTGGGATCCCCAAGTTGCACCACAGTCAGGATGAATTGACCTTTAGGCCCATAGTAGCAGCTAAATGTTCGAAAACTGAAAGAATATCAGTATGGTTAGATGACATTCTGAACAAACTAGCCCAAAAAGCTGAGTACTATATCAGAGATTCATGGCACCTTTTGGAAAGTTTAGGGCGGTCCAACCTTAAATTAGAAGAAATCAATTTTGCAACTCTAGATGTTAAAAGCCTATACACTTGTATTGACCAAGAGTTAGGTATAGAACATCTAAGGAATTACTTGACACATTATACTCAAATACAAAATATAAGGATCAATACTATTTGTGCCCTAATGGAAATTGTTTTAGAAAACAATTTTTTTCAGTTTGATAACAACTTATATCAACAAATATCTGGTGTCGCGATGGGGGCTAGAGTTGCACCTGCCTTTGCGAACATCGTAATGGCAGATTGGGAACAGGAACACCTTAAAAAACATCAATATTTTGACAAAGTTAAATTTTATGGTAGATACATTGATGATTTGGTGTTCGCATGGGTGGGTGAAAAATGTGAATTTGAAGCTATGGTCGAGGACATGAACAAAACCACAAGTTTTCTAATATTCAAACATAGTGGGTATGGCAAATCTATCAATTATTTAGATATTTGTCTTTACATTGACAACATGCATAACACCTTACAGAGCAAAATATACAGAAAGCCCTGTTTCACCAATCAATATTTACATCGAGATAGTTTGCATCCTACTCACATGAAGAGAAATGTCATCAAAGGTCAGATGATCAGGCTTAGTAGGCTGACATCAGAAGATGATATATATTATGAAGAGTTACTAGAGTTGAGGCATTTATTTTTGGCCAGAGGATACAAGAAACACATGTTAAAAAAGATAGAAAAAGAAGTCAAAGTGCTGCGTAAAGGTGTAGCTAGACCCATCCTGTCTACAAACAACAAAGTTCACTTAGAAGAAGTGTCAATAAATGTTAGGACAGGCAGAGAAATAAATGAAGAATTTTACACTGCATTTCCTCTTCCTTTATCCAATGAGTTGGAAAATATTAGAACGATCATAGAAAGAAATTGGAGTATAATTATAGGAAACAGAGAGCTTTCAACATGTATAGGTCCCAAACCATGTTTTACTTATAAAAATGTTATCAATCTAAAAAGTATGTTGGAAATTGAAAATAAGACAAGGTCAGCACTCACAAGAGACATAAGTAGAAAGAAGGCGACGTTTGCATGTCAGAATTGTAGACAGTGTAGATTCATCACTAACACTTCTTTCATAACTTTGAAACATCTTAATAAGACATTCTGGGCTCAGAAATACTATAACTGTAACAGTGAATATGTGGTTTATTTAGCCACATGTTCCACTTGCGACAGTTATTATATAGGAAAAACTAAGAGGATGTTAAAACGCAGGATTTACGAACACACACTAGCTATCAGGAACAAAGATAAAAATAATTCGCTGGCAAGACACTCGCAGGATTGTGTTGATTTTAAGAAATTTGAGTTTTTTGTCATAGATCAGATAGAAAAGAGTTTGTTAAAGGGAGACCTGAATAACAAATTGGAGCAAAGGGAATCTATTTGGCAGTTGTGTTTAGGGGCAGATGTACCACCTGGTCTTAATGAAGGGATCAACATCAAATGCTTCTTGATAGACAGATAAGTTGCTTTTGTCATCTCTTTCAGTTTACATCCACGCACATGTTCACCATACATGTAGATTCACCAATAGTCATGTTAGGTATAGAGCATATTTTTTCTTGTATTCTACAAACTATAACCCCCGCCTTCCCCCCTCCCCTTCCCCCCTTTTCTTTTTTCCTTTTTCTTTTTTCTTTTCTTCTTTTCTTCTTTTCTTCTTTTTTTCTTCCTTTTTTTCTTCACTTTTCCCTTCTCTTCCTTTTCGTTTTTTTTTGCTTTTTACTACTCACAGTCATATTCAAAAGGTTACAGGTAGTGGGTAGAGTTCGATCTGATCCCATTCTTTTTCACTAGTATCCACCAGTGATAGTTTTCTACATTCGGTCAAGTTCATTCCATCAACAGGTGGCCGGATACACTTCTGGGGTTTACAAGTAGTCAGTATTAGACGCACATGCAAAAGAATTTTATTTTAGGGTCTTGCTTGGTATGTTGGACAAATGTTTGGTATATGAGTGTGAGGTGACATGTTTTAGGTTGTTTAAACCGAACAGCATTTCTTTGTTAACGTTTATATATGAGTATGCTAATGTCACACATTTACAGTGTAGACTGTTGGTTATTTCGACTTCACAGGATAGACTTTGTAGTTAGTTATTGGAGTTCCAGTATTATTGTGCACCATAGTATAAAAGATCATGTCGCTAAGTTGTGAGGTAGTAGTGAATTATTAATTTATTAAATAAGCACGTAGAATATATCAAGTGCAAATCAATCCAAACATGAATCATTTGAAGTTTTGGAATGTACAAAATGAATAATACTTTTTTATTTCAGTGTGCCAATTCATCAGTTACATTTTTTAAAAAGAAAGTATATTGTAAGTTAAACTACATAGTTTGATAGAGGGTTCATACACATTTTTTAAAAAAATCTTGTTTTAGAGATAATGGTTATAACATAACCATAAAATGTACATATTTACACTTGTGTGTATATATATATTTTATAAATTCAAGAGTGAATGTATTTAAATGATTTTTTATTGTAAAATTTAATACGACAGTAATTAATACAATATAACATCATTTCCTGTTTCACAGTATAAAACCAGGATGTAGGGAGGCATCCTGGTTTTTCTGAAGAAGTCCAAGTAAAATTAAAGTGGAAGAAAGTGCTAAAAAAGTTTATTTTGTCTGTGTGGCTGATTCCTGTGGTATTCCGCTTTAGTCGCTGTAGCGGTTTTTTCAGTTTCTCTTATTTTCGGGCAACCGAAGGAGTTCTTGAATTTAGGTCTTTAGCTATCCCTCCTGTTTGGGCCATTGTAGATGATGCTTTCTTGGAATCTAGCCTTTCCCCAGGCACCTTACCTCCAGCTCCCAGAAAACCTGACGGGTATTACAGAGTACCTGACTCTCTCAAGTTCCTCTTGAAGAATCCTACTGTGGATCCAGAGACCATTTCCCAAGGACCAAAAGGCATTAAGGCTACTGCTGCCAAAAATCCTACCCCTTCTGATAGAAATTCTAGAGCCTTAGACAGATGGGGTAAGAAGGTATACACTTTTACTACTTTGGTCATTAGGGCTTTAAATTACCAGTTTCATATGTTAAAGTACCAGCAGCATATTATGGGACTGCTTAAACAGAAAATGATGTTGATTCCTGACTGTGCTGAACACAAAGAATTGCAAGATTTAATGCATTCTTCAGAACAAGTTGGTAAACATACTTTGCAATGTGGTTTTGACTCTTTAGAAGCATCTTGCAGGGCTGCTGTCACTGGGTCTGTACTTAGAAGGCATGCTTGGCTTAAGGAGCAAAACTTGCCAGATCATGTTAAAGCTAAATTACTGGATGCTCCCTTAAACCAAGACCGCCTGTTTGGCAATAAAGCAGAAGTCGTCCTCAAAAGGATGGAGGAAAAAGCTAAATCTATGCAAACTGCTAAAGATTTCCTACGAGTACAGCCTCCCAGATTTAGTAGGCATTGTCCTTCAAAGAATTGGTCCTTTCCAGTCTCTTCCAGGCCTTCAGTCCAAACCCAGGAACAGCAGACCACCTAGGTTACAGTCTCAGGCTACGCACAGGCCTAAGCAGTGAGGGGCTCCCACTTCCAAAGCAGGGAGTAGTAAACCACCCCCCCTACGGAAAAATGGCATAATGACTTAACCTTAACTGCCTGCTCCCTTAGGAGGAAAGCTCGCCCTGCATGCAGAAAACTGCAAACTCATTACCCAGGACAAATGGGTTTTGAATATAGTTTCCCAAGGATACAGATTCCACTTCCACACCCTACCAACCCTAAACGGTTGGCCAGACCTACCCCCAAATCAGTGGGGGGAGGCCCAACAAACAGGTTCCATCTCTTCTAAGCATCAGGGCTATTCAACCTGTCCCAGCAGAACAAAGGGGACAAGGTTTTTATTCAAGACTTTTCCTGGTACCCAGAAAAGACAGCTCCTGGTGTCCTATCGTGGACCTCTCTATTCTAAACACCTTTCTGGTAATCCCAAAATTCAAAATGCTAACACTACAACCGCTGCTTCCTGTGCTAGGCAGAGATGCCTGGTTGGCAACCTTAGACTTAAAGGAAGCTTACCTGCACATTCCAATAAGGGAATCTTGCAGGAAATACCTATGCTTCAGTGCAGGCTCCATGCACTATCAGTTCTCTGCACTTCCCTTTGGTTTATCTACTGCACCCAGGGCATTCACAAAGTGTCTAGCTCCAGCCATTGCATTTTGCAGACAGAGAAAATATTCTAGTATACCCATACTTGGACAACTGCCTGATTCAGGCAGAAAGCCAGGACTTGCTATTAAAACATCTGGCATTCATAAAGAAACTTCTAACCTTACTGGGGTACACCATAAACGAAAAGAAATCTCACCCAGTACCCTGCCAGTAGGTTGTATTCCTGAGAGCAAGCTTGAACACAATTTCCCAGATGGCTTTCCTCACTCCAGAGAAACAAGTTTATTTGACAAACCACTTCAAACTGTTGGCCACAAAGACCCAGCTGTCTGGAAGGAAAATTCTGCAAGCCCTGGGGTTCATGGCCTCTTGCATTCTACCAATTCCATATGCAAGACTGCATATGAGGAAACTACAATGGTATATAAAAAGCCTATGGTGTCAACATTCTTAGGACCTGGAATCAATGAATGTTAAGTTGTCAATCTCGCCTTCATTCTTGCTGGATGAGTTCGGAGCCGATCCTCGGCTCCGACTCGGCACTTGCTTTAGCTTGAGAACTCCTTTTACCAGCTCGAGGCAACCCTATATCCCATGATGCAAGGCGGAACTACCTCAGATCTCGTTTGCCGCTTTGCGAAGAGGTCTCCTTTTTTGCCAGCTGAGGTAAGTGAGTTTCAAACAGCTTTAGTCAGGGTTATCTTCCCCTATTTTTTAGTGTTTAGTGTCACATTTAACCACCCTATTCCCCTTTTAGAAAAATTTTATACTTTATAAAAGTTTTAAAAGTTTTAAAAATTTTCAGTTAGGCCTAGGCCTTCCTTATTAATCCCTATCTGTGTGTCTGTGTTTGGGGATTAATTTGTGTGACTGTTTTTGGTGTGTGTGTGTCTGTGTGAGTATTTATTACTCTTTTTTTCCTTAGACTATGTCTAAAGAGGTAAAGGTCTCGGGCTTCAAGAAGTGTGACTCGTGCTGTCAGAAAATGTCTCTGACAGACGGTCACACTTCTTGTGTTTACTGCCTGGGGCCTTTACACCTGCAGGACTCCTCTTTTAGCCAGCGAGTCCTGCAGGAAAGGAGGAACAAGCTAATCCTCCGTGGCTTGTTAAAGCCGGAAGGTTCACCCACTAAACCTGGGTCCAGTAAACCTTCCAAGCCATCCAGGGGTCAGGCTACAGCTTCCAAGCCTCCCCCGGTGGCTCCGACCGGAGCCGATCTTTCTCCTTGTAAGCTAGGGTCGGTTCCGATCGGTTCCGACACCCAATCTGCTGTTGCCTTGTCGGCTCCGGCTGGAGCCGACGCAGTATCCAGTATCGGAGCCGAGAAGCCTTCGGCTCCATCTGGAACCCATAGGACGTCGGCTCCGATGACTTCCTCCAAGAAGAGATCTCGGCCCCCGTCTTTAGAATCGATCCACTCGGCTCCGGGGTCTCCTCTTTTGTCGGAGCGGAGTCATCGGAGCCGATCTTCGAGATCTTCCAGGCTGTCTGACCACGATTTAGAGAGGGTGGTAAGCAGGCTGTTAAAGTCACAGGCACTGGCCCAAATGCTCCATAGCCCGTCTCAGCAGACTTCGGCTATTGCTTTACCACTTGAACTTCCTTCTCCGACTCCCCACCAGAGTTCTGAGACGGAGCTTCTTGGGACAGCGACTGTTTCGGCGCCGGAGACGATACATCCTTCGGCTCCGTCGTCTTCGGCTCCGATCTCCTCCTTGAGAGCTTCCTTGGAGGGATCCAGTCGTCGGGTTTCCCTGGTCGGCTCCGAGGGGGCTAGTGGCATCGGACCCTTGTCCGACCCCGCTCTCCCTCTCGGGGCTTCGGCTTTGGTAAGCTCGGCACCGACATCTGCCTTGGAGCCTTCCCTCTCAGTGGAGCCGGGAATTCCTATTTCCTCGGAACGGGAATGTTCCGGTCTCCCGGGGAGGGGAGCCTTTGAGGTGATGAGGAGTGTCCTGGCTCCTGAGCCAGGTCAACGGTCCATCCCTCTAGCTCCTCCCTCTTCGGTGCCTGTAGACACCTCTTGCCAGCCTCTTGCTCTCAGGCCCAGGGATCCATCGCCCCAGGTTTCCCCATTGGGAATATCTTCCTCTTCCGAAGTTTCTCCTGATCCTGCAGGTGAACCCCCTCGAAAGAGGACGTGTAAGAGGAAACACACAGACTCCCCTGAGTCTACTACATCTGATACCGACTTAGATGAGTCGGAGGGTTCCCCACGATCCCCCTCTGAGGATGTCTCCTTTTCAGACATCCTTGAACTCCTCAAACAGAGGGGGAATTGGCCATCCATTGATCCCTCCGAGGATGAGTCGGTATACCTGGAGGCTTTTGGATCCCGACCCTCCACCTCCTGGGTGTCTCCGCCTTTCAACCCACTTATGCAGGTAGTGGCTCGAAAGGCGTGGGCAGCTCCAGATTCTGTGGAACCTGTCCCCAGGAGACCATCCAAGTTTATTACGGCCCCTACGGACAAACAGTTTCTTTCCAAGGGCGTCTCTGTGGATGCTATGGTGGTGGCGGCCGCCACTAAGAAGGAACTTGCGGATCCTTCAGTACCTGTCCATCCTCCTAACAAGTATTCTAGGACCCATGGACAGGTATGGAAAGCGGATGTTTTCCTCAGCGACCTTTGCTATGCGTTCGCTGAACTACCTTTGTCACTTCACCAGGCTTCAAAGAGATATTCTCAAGGAACTAGGTGAGGTGGTCCAGGATCCTTCTGCTGCTGGGGCTCAAGAAAAGATTGCCTCACAGCTAGCAATCCTGAATTCCTTATCCAACTCCTCCATGCGGCTCATATTCTATGCGGCCGATGGAGCGAGCAGGGCCGCAGGCACAGGAGTGGCTCTTAGACGTCAAGCCTGGATGCGGCTTTGTAATTTTGCAGACCCCTTTAAGGCGTCTTTCACCAATACCCCCTTTGATGGTTCGGCTTTGTTCGGACCTCAGGTGAAGGATACCTTGACCAGGTGTGAGCAGGACGGTAAAACTCTTTCTGCCGTTGGAGTCCAATTTTCCACCCCTTCTAGACCATATCCCAAGGGTCAGAAGGGAGGGAAGATGTGGTTCCGCAAAGCCCAAGGAGCTACACCGGACACACGTGGTCAGTTTACCCCCAGAGGCAGAGGGGGTAACAATAATAGACGCCACCCTAGGGGCAGGGGGGGTCCTCAGAACCAGGGCAACAGGGAGTCTCTTCCTGAGAAGCCCTTTCAGCACCCCTGAGGTGTTGCCCGACTGTCCACCCTTGGAGGCAGTCGGGGGAAGGATTTCACTGTACCCAGTAGCCTGGCATTCCCTTTCACAAGATATGTGGGTACAGTCGATCATATCCGAGGGTTACAAAATCCCCTTCGAAAGGTATCCCGTACCTCATCAATCCCTTCCAGACATCTCACCCGGTCAAAGGGATTTGGCAGAACAGGAGGTTTCAAAGCTCCTAAAAAAAAGAGCCGTCCAGACTGTTCCGGCAGACCAAGTAGGATCCGGCGTCTACTCAAGTTTCTTTTTGGTCCCCAAAAGGACGGGAGATTGGAGACCAATATTAGACCTGAGCAATCTAAACAGATTTGTCAAGAAGGCAAGATTCCGGATGGTCACGCTTCAGTCCATTCTGCCCTTTCTGGGCAAGGACAACTGGATGTGCTCTATAGACCTTCAGGACGCGTACTATCACATAAAGATTCACAGGCGCTCCAGAAGGTTTCTCCGCTTTCGGCTAGGGACCAGTCATTACCAGTTCAGAGCCCTGCCCTTTGGCCTCACTTCAGCCCCCAGAGTGTTTACCAAATGTATGGCAGTGGTTGCAGCTCATCTGAGACGTCAAGGATTCCAGGTGTTTCCTTATTTAGACGACTGGCTCCTCTCCGCCACCACCAGGTGTCAGCTTCTTCAGACCAGAGACTACACTTTGCAGCTATGCAGGAGTTTGGGAATTTCGGTGAATTTCGAAAAATCTTCTCTGCGGCCTTGCCAATCTATCACCTTTATAGGCGCAGAATTAAACACCGTCAAAATGTTAGCCAGACTAACAGATCAAAGAATTCTGGACATCCAAAAATACGTTCGGATTTTATTGCAGAGCAGCAAAGTCAAAGCCAGGCTGATACTAAAGGTTCTAGGTCTTATGGCTGCGGCCATTGTTCTTCTACCACTAGCTCGCTTCCACATGCGTCTTCTGCAGTGGATGTTATTCACTCAGTGGTCGTTCCACAGTCTTCCGATGAGGCACGAAATCTTAGTCACACAATCGTGCAGGACTCATCTGAATTGGTGGATATCTTCCCCTCTTCTTCATCAGGGCCGACCTTTTGTTCCCCCTCCTCCGGTTGCCACAGTTACTACGGATGCCTCTCTGATCGGGTGGGGGGGGGCATTATCAGGGCAGGATAGTCCACGGGACGTGGCAACCCATAGAATACCATCTGCACATAAATGTCCTGGAGATGAGAGCGGTGCTTTTAACGTTGCAAGCCCTCAACGACTTTCTTCCCACGGGACTATTGCAGTACAAACGGACAACATGTCCGTGGTCTGGTACATCAACAAGCAGGGCGGGACCAGGTCCTATCCGTTGTGTCGAGAAGCTCTCAGACTTTGGCAATGGGCAATCTCCTCTCATCGGTTTCTGATAGCAACGCACATCCCCGGCAGGTCCAACCTCTTGGCGGACAGGCTGAGCAGATCCATTCTAATGCCTCATGAGTGGTCTCTCAAACAATCTGTAGTGGATCAGATTTTTCTGAAGTGGGGCACACCTTGTTGCGATCTTTTTGCTACACCCCAAAACAACAAGTGCCCCGAATTTTTCACCCTTTTTCCCCTACCAGGCCAACCCCTGAGAGACTCTCTAACCCAGGATTGGCCCCGGGGACTTCTGTACGCTTTTCCTCCCTTTCCCTTGATTCCACAAGTCATTCAGAAAGCCACCGTTTTGAGGGCCAAGTTGATTCTCATTGCCCCTTACTGGCCTCAACAAATTTGGTTTCCGTCTCTGCATCGTCACCTCCTGGTGCAGCCCTGGCATCTGGACCCAGTTCCGGATCTCTTGATCCATCAGTCGGGTCAACAGCACCGGGCCATTCATTCTCTCAACCTCACTGCTTGGTTGCTCCACTTCCTTCCCTAGCCAGGCTTCCGATGATCTCTGATTCAGTCAAAGACATCTTAGTGGCTTCTTTAAAGTCGTCCACCAGAACCGTTTATGCTAGCAAGTGGCGACGTTTTTCTGTTTGGGCAAATTCCAGGAATATTGATCCCTTTACTGCTCCTGTACATTCTGTTTTAGATTTCCTGGCTGAGGTTTTTCAGTCAGGATCTTCTTCATCTACAGTAAAAGTTCAACTGGCTGCTATTTCCAAGTATCATGTTGGCTTGCATGACAATAACATTATGTCTCATAGATTATGCAAGGCCTTTCTGAGAGGAGTTTTTCTCCTAAAGCCGATAAAGCATCCTCCTCCGCAATGGGATCTAAATTTAATGTTGGCATCCTTGATATTACCTCCCTTCGAACCGTCTGCTTCATGTTCTTTGAAGTTATTGACCTGGAAAACTATATTTTTACTGGCTGTCACTTCAGCAAGAAGGGTTTCGAGATTCAAGCTCTCTGCATCCGTTGCCCTTACTTGGTTTTTCATAAGGACAGGGTATCCTTAAGAACGAACCCGTCCTTTCTCCCTAAAGTTGTCTCAAACCAATATTAATCAATCCATAGATCTACCAGTTTTTTTCCCAAACTATTCTGACAGAGCTGAACAAAAGCTTCATTTTTTGGATGTCCATCGTCAGCTCAGGTACTATTTGCATAGAACGAAACAATTCAGGAAATCGGACCAATTATTTGTCTCCTATGCAGAAAACAGGAAAGGTCTCCCAGTGTCTAAAGTGACCTTATCCAGATGGTTGTCTTCCACCATTTCTCATGTGTACTCTCTCAGAGGCAAGCAACTACCTTCTAAACCGAAAGCACACTCAACCAGGAGTCTATCCACTTCTGCAGCCTTTCAGGATAGACTACCCATTGATACCATTTGTGCAGCAGCTACTTGGGCCACTCCTCATACCTTTGTCTCTCATTACAAGTTAGATTTGGCCTCCAGAGACAGGGCCAGTTTTGGTTCCACAGTTCTCAAGAGTCTGTTCCATTGAGCCACCCGGGATACAGGTGCTAGGGACGCGGTCCCATCCAGCAAGAATGAAGGCGAGATTGACAACTTAACATTTAGAAGTTATGTACCTACCATAACGTTCCATGTTAGTTGTCTTCTCTCGCTTTCTTTCTTGCATCCCTCCCTCCTTCCCCCTGGCCTGGACAGATCTTGAAGAGTTCCTATCAGGTTGTTTCCTCCTGAGCCTTCATTAGAGGACTCTTTATTATGAACTTGGTTTTTCCTAATATGTTAGGTTAGTCCTTAGCAGGGTAGGTTAGCTACCAAATGAGATCTGAGGTAGTTCCGCCTTGCATCATGGGATATAGGGTTGCCTCGAGCTGGTAAAAGGAGTTCTCAAGCTAAAGCAAGTGCCGAGTCGGAGCCGAGGATCGGCTCCGAACCCATCCAGCAAGAAAGAAGGCGAGAGAAGACAACTAACATGGAACGTTATGGTAGGTACATAACTTCTAATTCATATCATTCCTTGTATAAAGACAGAGTTCCTTTGGTGGGCAGAGGCCTGCTACCACAACAAGGGGCTCCCTTTCACTCTACCCCCTACCGCCCAAATCCTAACAACACATGCATCAGACTATGCATGAGGGGCTCACTTGGCAGGGCAGTGCATTCAGGGCAAATGGAACCAGAGACAGCTGCACCTGCTTATCAACCAAAAAGAAATGTTAGCTGTTCAGAATTCCCTGACAGCCTTCAAAGACCGCATTCTTCCAGGACAACTATTGGTAAAGACAGACTACACCACGGTTGTGTGGTACATAAACAAGCAGGGGGGAACCCACTCGTACCCTCTCTGCAGACTAGCCATGACTCTGTGGAACACAGCCTTGAGCTACCAATTGCACCTACAAGCTCAGTTCCTGCCAGGCAAGCTAAATTCACTGGCAGATGACCTAAGCAGAAATCTCATGGACCCACACAAATGGAAACTGGAACCAAAAATATTCAACCTGTTGAGGAACAAATGGGGGACTCCAGAGGTAGACCTGTTTGCCTCCCCTCAGAACTACCAGTTGGACAAATTCTGCACAAGGACTTCCCACAGTCAAGCTTGTAAAGTGGATGCCCTGACCTTTACCTGGGAAAGCCTCTTGGTTTATGCTTTTCCCCCTCTGCCTCTCCTCTTGACGGTTCTGCCAAAGATCAAACAGGACAAGCCAAGGACAATGCTGATTGCACCAGACTGGCCACGCCAGCACTGGTACCCCCTCTTGCACAGTATGACACTGCGGGAACCATGACACCTGCCTCAGACCCCTTTCCCTGCTGTCCCAGCAGGTGAGCCAGATTCTGCACCCTCCGCTTCAAACCCTGAACCTTGCAGCCTGGCTAATTCCTTGAGCTCTCCAATAGCATCCCTCAGTAAGCAGGTGCTAGATGTCATTCTGGAGGCAAGGAGGCCTAGTACTAGAAAATCCTATGCTGAAAAGTGAAAAAGATACTGTTCCTGGAGCCAGACTCAGGGGATGAGCACAACAGTGCCCAGCTTACCTCGTATTCTTCAGTACTTAACAGAAATGCTCCACAAGAGCCTATCCTTCTCGTCAATTAAAATTCAGGCTTCTGCCATTCCAGCACATTATAATACTGAGCCACCCCTCTTCTCTCACCCCTTGCTAAAGCAATTCCTTAGAGGGGCCAACAATTTAAGACCCCCCCCCCCAGGAGAGCCCCTACTCCAGCCTGGGACCTTAACTTTGTATTGAAAAGCTCACTCTCCCTCCCTTTGAGCCAGCTGTAACTGCAACGTTGAAATTCCTTTCTTGGAAAACAGCCTTCCTTCTAGCCATCACTTCAGCAAGAAGGGTGTCTGAATTACAGGCCCTCATGGCAGTGGAGCCCTTCATTATCTTCCATGCAGACTGGGTTTCCCTCAGAACCAATCCTTCCTTTGTGCCCAAGGTGGTGTCTAGTGTGGCCCTAAATCTATCCACTCATTTGCCTACTTTTTTCTCTAATCCACAAAACAAAGGAGAACGAATACTGCACTCTCTGGATGTGCACAGACAACTTAGATTTTATTTGGCGAGGACTAAGCCTCTCAGAAAATCTGAACAGCTGCTAGTTGGATTTGCTGCAGGGGCAGAGGGGGAAGGCCATTTCAAAGCACACCATTTCGAAATGGATAGCCCATTGCATTCATTTCTGTTACAAGCACCATGGTAAACCCTACCCCACAGGAGATGAGATCAAATTCCACCAGGGCTGCAGCTACCTCTACAGCCTTTCTCAGAGGAGTCCCTACCAGGGACATCCTAGAAGCTGCTACCTGGAGCTCTGTACATTCCTTTGCCAAGCATTACCACATGCCTATTATTTCTAAATCCAGAGCTGGTTTTGCCCCTGCAGTCTTGCAGGGCTTAAAAGCTGGCCTTAATGTCTCTAACTTCCTCCTCTCTTCCTTAGCTTTGGGAGTCAAACCAAGTGTGATGACTGCAACAGTGAAACGCGAAGAACATAGTACAGTTGTGTACACTTACCATAAATGTAGATGTTAGAGTGTATTCACTGTTGCAGTCCTGGTTCCTCCCTCCAGCCCCCTGACTTCTCTTTGCTCTACCTTTCCTTCTTGTGTGGTGTATTTAAGTTTTCTGGTGTATTTGCTTTTTGATGGAGGTGTACCCTATCATATAATTGCTTCCCACTGTGGGGGCACCTGACATCTGGGGCAAGAAAAACGAATGTAATAGCGTCGGCTGCAAGTTTTTATACCCCTGACAACCTGAGATCATGGAAGAAGAGATAGCATCTGATGCAGGAATCTAAGACTCTGGTATTCAGGCTGGCTGAGGGCTACCTGCAGGCAGATAACCCAAATGTGATGACTGCAACAGTGAATACACTTAAACATCTACATTTATGGTAAGTGTACACAACTGTACTTTCTCAATTTCATTGGGGCCCGGATAGACTCTGTTATTCCTCCGACATCATGTTTCTTACGTCCTTCAGGCCAAACGTCCCCCAGCGGATTCAGTTCTTCGGGTGTTGGGGTCCATGGCAGCCACGATCACTCTCTTCCCAATGGTGTGCCGTCATATGAGGGTCCTCTAATGGATTCTGGCAGTTCAGTGGTCCTTACTAGACCTTCCTTTATCATATCCGGTTCAGTTATCTCTGTTTGCAAGGTTTCGCTTCTGTGGTGGCTTCAATCCCCAGATCTTATTTTGGGTCGTCAGTTTATTCTTCCCTCCCCTGTGATCACGGTGACCACAGACGCCTCCCTGCTCAGGTGGGGGGGCATTGTATGGGAAGGATAGTCCAGGACATGTTGTCATCCCAGGAGACCCATCTGCATATCAGTGTCCTGGAGATGAGGGCAGTGCTTTTGGCGTTGCAAGCTCTTCAGGCCTTTCTTCCTGAAGGGACTATTGCCATCCAGATGGACAATATGTCAGTAGTCTGGTACATCAACAAACGGGGGGGATCAGATCTAACCCCCTTTGTCACGAGACCATGAGATTGTGGGAATGGGCGATTTCCTCTGGCCGTTTTCTGGTGGCAGCGCACATTACGGGGAGGCCAGCATGCTAGCAGACAGGCTCAGCAGCTCTATTCTGATGCCTTATGAGTGGTCTCTGAATCCTTCAGTAGCAGAACAGATCTTTCTACAGTGTGGTCAGCTTTGCTGAGATCTCTTTACCTCTCCTTCCAGCAGGAAGTGCAGTGAGTATTTTGCTCTGAACTCCCATCCGTGGGAGCCCCCCAGAGATGCTCTAGTTCATGCTTGGCCCTCCAGTTTGCTATATGCCTACCCTCCGGTGCCTCTGATATCCAAGTCCATTCAGAAAGCTCGACGGCTGGGGAGTTCAGTGATCCTCCTTGCCTCTCCATGTTTGGTTCCCCTCTCTGTGGTCTCATGCCGTGTGTCCACCTTGGATGCTAGATCTGGTTGCAGATCTGATTACACATCCCTCAGGGATCCCTCACCCAGACTTAGCCTGAAGCTCAGTGCTTGGCTGCTCCAGTTCCCTTGACGGTTAGGACTCTCGGGCTGTCTTCTCCCGTTAAGATTTGGGTAGCAGCTCACAAATCTTCTACCTGGAAGGTTTGTTCAAGTAAATGGAAGCATTTCTCGATCTGGGCTTCTCAAGCATGACCTGGATCCTTTCACTGTGCCAGTTTCAGCCATTATGGAGTTTCTGGCAGATATTTTTAATCTTGATGCTAGCTTCTCTATGGTCAAAGGTACAATTGGCATCAATCATAGGTGAGAATTTGGCTTTTTTGGCTTCATCCAAGCTTTGTAAGGCCTTTTTGAAAGGTACCTTTCTCTTTAGGCCTCCAGTTAAGGACCAAACGCCCCCCTGGGATCTCACCTTGGTGCTGCAACCTCTGGTTTCTCCCCCCTCTTGAACCAGCGGCCTTGATTGAGTTGCAGTTCCTGTCTTGGAAGATGGCTTTTTTGGTTGCAGTTACCTCAGCCAAGAGAGTTTTGCAGGTTCAAGCCTTGTCTGTCAAGTCTGCTTATATGGTATTTCGTAAAGACAGGGTATCCCTGCTGACAAACCTATCATTTCTGCCAAAAGTGGCATCAGAGTCCAATATTAACCAGGTCATCAGTCTTCCATTTTTTTTTACAAATTTCCAGGATAAAGGAGAGTGCAAGTTGCACTTACTTGATGTTCATAGGTAGCTGCGTTTCTGTTTGCATAGAGCAAAACCATTTCGTAAGTCTTATCAACTTTTTGTTTCCTTTTCTAAACCCTTCTTGGGAAATCCCGTATCTAAGGTTATCCTTGCTCAATGGATTTTATTAGTGCTTTTCGTTGGCCCATTGAGCTAAAGGGCTATCTCCACCAGGGCAAGTCTGGACGCATTCCACCAGGTTTGTTGCTACTTCTGCGGCCTTTTGATCCAGGGTTTCCTAAGATGATATCTGCTCTGCTGCTACCTGGCCGTCATCGCACACATTTATCTCCCATTATAAATTGGACCTTCTTTCTAGGGGCAGGGCATCTGTGGAATCTGTCCCACAGGTTGAAGAAAAAATGAAAACAACAACTTCAGATAAAAATGTTATGCACTCAACATAACGTTCTGTCTGAGTTGTTACTTTTTATTTGTCTTCAAACATCCATCTCTCCTTCCCCCTGTCTTGTGTGGGCTGTGTAGTAGACCGGATGGAAGAGGCATTAGCCCCCTCTATTTTGGCTAGTTTCTTGAGTCTTGTGGCGATGCCAGGTCTATAGGCATATGGTCTAGGTTGGGATGCTGCTGTTCTGCAACAAACTCTATCTGAAGGGAGGAGGGAGACAGGGACATTATTGGTAGGGGAAGAGCTTGGAGTTTGGATCCGATGCTGAAGTTTGTGGTGGAGTCAGATCTGGGTCCCACAGGTTGAAGACAAATGAAAAGCAACAACACAGATGGAACGTTATGGTGAGTACATAACTTTTTTTTTTTTGAGACTGTCCAGTGTTTTAAATGTTTCCTGTAATTTTGAACTCTGATGTCACTGTGAATATATACTTAGTATTTTCTTGCTTGTTATTTATTAAAAATATTTAAACCTTTCATTGTGGCTTATCTTTGTAGAGATATTTAAGTTTTGAGAGTACTTGCATATTTATTTGGTGACATTGTGCGGGCCACTCCTAATAGCCTTACTCTTGGTCAAACTACCATTTATATAAGTATTAATGTTACTCAGTAACATTAGACACCCTTTGTTAAGGGACTTAAAGTAGCTGCTGAGGGGTTCTGGTGGCAGTGGTAACTACATTATAGTCTGGGCAGAAGGGGGCATAGCTAGTAAACCTGTGCCAACCTTTCCCAGGTGTGTGTGTGTGTGTGTGTGTGTGTGTGTGTGTGTGTGTGTGTGTGTGTGTGTGTGTGTGTGTGTGTGTGTGTGTGTGTGTGTGTGTGTGTGTGTGAAAATCTCCAAGAGTGTGTGTCAGCTACTTGAGCAGGCATATGAAGCACTGGTTGGACAGAATGTGTGTTGGAGAACTTTGCTTGGAACCTTGGCTAAGGACTCAACTCTATAGCTGTGACAGTGGGGGAGGGGGGTCTTATTGGGAATCTGGAGAAAGAGGGAGAAACCAGGCCCGGACTGACTGGGAAATTGCACTTGATGCAGAGAGGTGCATCTGGAAATACTGTTTGTGTACCTGTTCTCCCAGTGAACGTCCCCCACAGGTGCCAGTGGTAAGGCTCCTTGATTACTGGTCCAGTGGTAGGTTTTCGCACATTTTCTCCATCTCAGAAACCCTCCACCAGAAAAATCTGTGCCAGTAAATGGAAAAGGTTTTCTATTTGGGCCTCTTCTAAGGTCCTGGAACTGTTCTGTGTTCCTTTAGAGGTAATTCTGGATTTTCTTCCAGAGCTTTTTCACTCAGCGCTCAATTACTCCATTATTAGCATTCAACTTGCCATCTTCAATTCTCATATTGGGTAATGGACACATGCTGATTGCATTTTAGGCTATCTAAGGCCTTTCTAAAGGGACTATTCAGGCCTCCTATAAGGAATCCTCTGGATGCTTGGGATTTGCTCTTCATTCGTCAAGTTTTGACAAAGGCTCCTTTTGAGCTGGCAACTATGGTAGAGTTGAAGTTCCTGTCTTGGAAAACTCTCTCTTGAGTGCCATTACTTCTGCTAGAAGGCTTTGAGTTACAAGTGTTGTCATGTAACCCTCCTTATCTTGCCTTGTCTTTCACAACAATAGGGTTTCCTTGTGGATGAATCATTGCTTCTTGTCTAAGGTGACCTCTGAACCCAGTCTCAACATCTGTCTTGCAAACGCATTCAGCGCTCTTGCATTCTTCCCAGGCAACAAAAAGCTCTGAAGCTTTTTGCTCTTCTAGTACCTTTTGTGTATTCAGCAGCTGTGTTGTTCTGTGGTGTAGTATGTGAAGGGAAACATTTCTCACCAGTCTTGAGTATAGATCAGTAATGAATCTTACAAAATCATCCAATCCTCTGGTATTTGATTTATTAGATTATAACTGGTATAGTCTAATAATTGAAACTAGAGGAAAAAATACTTTTCATTTTTTGTGTGTTTTTTGGGGGGATGGCCAGTTGTGGTCTATGTATGCATTTTTGTGGTTTTGGCTCCCTTACTTGGACAGATAATCTTCCTTCTCCCTTCTTGCATGTCACCGTTGCTTTGTTTAATCATTTTCCATCTGCCAAGACAGTCAGTAACTTGAGTGTTGATACTTTTTCACTCCTGAGTGCAACATACATGGTTACGCACCAACGCACAAGTCTGATAACTCGGCTGTGGACTATTGTGCTGCTTTCCCACCCCCTCAGACCTTCTTAGGTTTTAGTATTCTGCTCGCCTCATTGCTTGTAGTCTCATCCATTTGCAGTTACAACATTTGGGAATGGCTTGAGGATGTGGCTGCTCAAACAAAAAAAAAATGAGAATTTAAAGGAGACGCACAGAGTTTCATGGCGAATCCTGAGATTTATAAGAAGAGCAAAGCATTTACAGTTCACATTCTTGCCTTTTGAACTTTCTAGGAATGTTCACAAAAGTACACCTCAGTTTAAAGTGCATTTGTATTTGCCTGTACCTAGACAACTTATCTTATTCAGGCCACCTCTGAGTATGAGCTATCAAAAGCTCTCCACTATTACCCTGTCAACCAACGTAAGTATCTTGATGAACTGCTAGAAGTTGTCTTTCTGCCTATCACAAAAAGACATTCCCAGGTTTAGTCCTGGACACCACAGAGAGCAGCCCATCCCACCCCACCCCCAAGAAAAAGTTATTGTTTTCTTGCGCAACGCAACAGAGAATATGCTGTTTACAACAAGGACTGTCCTGAAGAGACTCTGGTACATATCAGCATCTATCTGCTTCCCTGAGGCTGCTACTTAGATGGTTAACCCACAAACAAAAAGGTTAAATGTACAACCAGTCAAAAATAAATAAATAAAAGAGCTGCCCCCCTTTACAAACCCATACCCTTTTCATTTAAATGTTCTGACTTCACATTTGTGTAACTGTAGATGAAAGAAGAGACCACACAAGCACATTGAATCACTGCCAGTGTACAAGTAGAAGTTGTGCTAGAAGGTGAATTTTCTGTATTGGGAAACAAAAAAAGGAAGTTTATCACAAATCAAAACCAATGAGTTGAAGCCTTGTCCAGTTAACAGTGAAAGGTGGAGTAGTACCTATATGCACAGTTTCCTCTTGTCAGACACTACAAGAAAAATCCAGTGGTATTTAAGGAACCTTTGTACCACTGTTTCCAAACACTGAAAGAGTTGCTGCTGTCGATTGTGTGCTTGTCATCTGTAGAAATTTTGCATGGTTTGCTGGGCTATCATTTCTTAACCCACGTGGATGAAAATCTGGTGACAGATTCATCCCACTTTGTGTGGTGGTGCATATAGTAACCTTGAATAGTTAGAAAAGATGGAACAGCCACAACAAAATCAAACATATCCTTAACAAAGTGATACTGACCTTTATTTATGCATTCCAAATACTCAGATTGGTTTGGACATTGGGAGTAGTACAAGTAGTTACAGACAGAGAAAAAGTTAATTACATTTAAAGTAAATGTAACTCACCAAATGCCAAAAATGCTGTTGCTAAATGTATCAGGGAACTCCAGTCCCTGATCAAATCAATTAAAAATTGATACAAGTTAAAAGTGGTCTCCTAGGCTAATGACAATCGTGAAGCCTTCTTTAGCTGTTAGAAACAACAGAAATAATGCCCAGAATTGCGCTAATAGTAAATTTCACATACTCTGACCCCAAGGATATAGCCAGTCGACTAGCTGAGAAATTTAAGTCTTATTTCAACCCCCACCCCCCACATACGCACACACACACATCACATACCAGTATCCACACACACACTCAAATCTGCCAGGAGCAAGTCCTCCAAGCACTATCTCAGCACAGGAAGACTGATTCTATGGGCTGAAATCACATACTAGAATGCGTACTAGTTAGCCTGAAACATGACTTATCAAATCTCCTGCAGAAGCTGTTTAATGTTATCCTTCAAATGTGGTTTGTGCTAGAGGAGTAGAGGACTGCAGTAGTCATCTCCTTGCACAAAGGTAGGACATAAGTGGACCCAGTCAATTATAGACCAGTAAGCCTGAGTAGCCTCATCTCTAAGGCTATGGAAAGGATCATTGTGGAATTAATAAATCTGGACATGCACAACATGTAAATGCTTGATCTAAGCCAGTTTGGCCATGTCAGGAACAAATCCTACCTACTTAATCTGGTTAGTTTCTACAAGAAGGCTACCAAAGCAATGAGTGAGGGAAAATCTGTACCCACCACATGTCTAGAGTTTACAAAGGCATTCAACACCATCCTACACTCTGGAATAGTTGATAAACTCACCCAAGTAAATGTAAATCCCTATGTAATTTATTGGATAGCTAATTCACTAATAGAACCTAAGCAATTAAGGTGGTGGGTCTGCCACTTCTAAAAGATTTGACACTAGTGGTGTACCTCAGAGTTCAGTCCTCCAGCCACTTTGTTTACTTCTCAGTGGTCAAAGCTAATGTTAATGGCTTGTGGATGACCACGTTTGCAGACGGTTGTAAACTTGGTGCCTTCATAAACTCTTCTGAAGACACACGTATCCTCCAAGAGGGCTTTTCCCAAACAAATAGCCGGTATCAACACCATGTCCTAAAAGTAAATGCCGACATATGTATAATAGAATCCTTTGGCAAACATGACATCCTCTGCAACTCTCATACCGACAATGTACCCTGGATGGTTAACCCAGTAGTGAAGAACCTAGGAACCCATGTAGACAAGCTGTATTTGATCACCAAGTATCTGCTATTGTAGGAAAGCCTTCTGCATTCTGCAGCTTATTAGTAAGGACAGCACCCAAATCTGGGGAGGTGATTATCCCATTGTATTCTGAACTTATTAGGCTGATTATAGAATATAATGCCCCCCTTTGGTATGTACCAACCCAAACACCTGACAGCTTGAACAACCACAGTGCTTTCTTGCTAAGAAAATGAAGGGCTAACCTTCAACCCTTGGACTCCACCCAGTTTGGGTTTGTGAAAGGTAGATCATGTCTCCTAAACCTGATTAACTTCTTTGAAGCAATCACCAGAGCCGTGGACGAGGGAAAGGTGGTTCACACAGCCTATCTAGACTTCACCAAGGCCTTCAACACCATCCCCCACTCTGGAATAATAGATAAACTCACTAAACTGGGTATAAATTCCTGTGTCACGCAATGGGTTTGCCAACTGGCTCACTGACCGAACCCACACCGTGAAAGTAGCCGACTCTAAATCCGACTCCAGGCCAATGACAAGTGGAGTACCACAGGGTTCATTCCTGGGTCCCCTCCTGTTTGGTATCTACTTCTCTGAAGTTCAGGCCAACACAGATGGTCTATGGCTAACAAAGTTCACAGACGACTGCCAACTGGGAGCCATTACTGAATCCCCAAATGATGTGGACATCCTACAAAAGGGCCTCACTGAGACAGATGCCTGGTATCAAAGCCAAAAAATGCATAGTCATCCCCTTTGGGAAAAACCCTGCGCCCGTGAACTACTACATAGGCGGTAGTCCACTTAACACCGAAAGTGTGATAAGAGACCTAGGGACACCGGTGGATAATAGTCTCTCCTTTGATAACCACATCACCACAGTAGTCAGGAAATCCTTCTATGTGGCACACCACCTCACAAAAGGTTTCTCATCCAGAAAAAAGGAGGCCATTGTTCCTCTCTGCTCATCCCTCATTAGACCTATTATAGAATACAACACCCTGTTTGGTATGTACCTCACAAGCCATTTACAACAATTGGAAAGGCCATAGAAATACTTCACAAAGGGGATCACCAGCCTCAAATAGATGCCCTATGCAGACCGCCTCAAAAAACTCCAGTTCTGCTCCTTCACATATTGCCTTCTCAGAGGTGATCTATGCCTAACATACAAAGCCATGTCAAACCTAGAGCTGTTGGACATGCTAGACTTAAAGAAATCCCAATCCCTCCGAGCCACACGCTCCAGGGACCTAAACCTTGTCATCACAATAAACAAAACCTGCTGGAGGGATAGGTTCCTGTCCCAGAGACTTCCTATACTCTGGAACAGACTGCCCATTCACATCGAGCAGAGCACCTCATTAGCCCTCTTTAAGAAAAATCTTGACAATTGGATGGGAAATAGGAAATTCACCTCAGGGATCACTTCTGTAGCTCTGCTTGACAGGGTCACAGGAAAATAATTTGTTTGGATGGTGAAAGCCAGGGAATATTTATGGCTAGGCTTATATAAGCCCTAGGGCCGATAGCCTAGTACCTACCTATGAACCTATAAAAGCTACACTGACCATCTCAAAGCCCTGCCCCTCTTCTTGGTATCCCAACAGGGTACTGAGGTATGATTTCTGCCTCTAATAGAGCCTGTACTGACCCTGTCCTTTCAGACCTGTTGCTCAGTCACAAAGCCAGTAGTAGCAAAAACTCCTGCTCAAGAAATCTTAGTCTGGTCTGCAACTTCAGTAGAACATGATAGCGAGATAGATATGTTTCAGAGAATATGTCGTCTCTGAAATTGTTGTCCTCTCCATGTAAAGCACTGTACATCTTCTATTCTGTTCAGGTGTATTCTGGACAAATAGATGGAAAATTGCAAATTCACCCCTGGTTTTGCACCCTTGTCCCTTTGGTTAAGGGTAACATGTAAATATCTGTTCAGCTGTGAGTTATTCAAACATATAAAAAACAAGGAGCCGTGGTTTAGTCATACTTAAAATAGTAAAAATAGTGCTAATAAACTTCTTGTGAATCACGGCTAGCCTTCCAAAGATCCTCATTGATCTATAGGCTAAATACCAATGAACAACACCAGTCATATGATACATCAGCATGCTATGAATAATTAAATCATTCATACCAGCTTGCAGACTGGTTGTACTTGCCTTTAACCTAGAAATCAAATAGGACCTACAGCTTCAGGCTTTTTACTTATCTTCAGGCCACAGCGCCTTAGCAGACTACCTGAAAAGGTCCACACCCAACCCCCATTGAACAGAAATTAAACTCTGAGGTCTTCTACAAGTTGACAGTGACCTAGGACATGGCAGAGAGAGAGAGATCACTGCCCTCATCAGATCCTAAACTTTTTTGCTAGGTACACTACAAAGGCACTGCAGCTGTGAATGCATTTTCAGTTCTACTGAAAAAAGATTTTTGTATGCCTTTTTCTATCCCCCTTATCACTAGGGTCCTTCTTAGGGGAGTACAAGATATAAATAACCTTATATTGGTTGCTTTTCTTTGGCAGAGAGAGCACTGGTTCTTCCAGTTACTTAAGCTAAATAGAGAAGAACCCCCATACTGTTGCTGTTCTTTGGTTCATCCAAATCATTCCTGAAGGGAAACTTGGACCCTAATCCTGCAATGGGCATTTTTTTCTTTCTGAAATTTCACATTCAATAAAGGAAGCCAGGAAACTTGCCACTGGGAGGTTCTTCCTAGAAAGGTTTGTTGAGCTTTCTACCTGGTGTGATTTAACATGACAATAGAACCCACTGCAATTTTGGGTCAGAAGTCCTACTGTACTAAATCTTGTACGATAAGGACCTGTCCTACTCCTCAGAGTGCATCTTTCAGCCCTCTTAGCTTAGGTGCCCCTTGCTCTTCCATTGCTGTCTGTATCCGTATAGTCAAGTGGCTTTTACAAGGGATCCATCATTTAAGACCCTCAGCAAAACTGCTGCCCCACCCAGAACCTTAACTTTCTAATAGCAGGGCTGTCTCTCCCCTTCCTTTAAACCAACCACTTCAGCACTAATGATACTATTGTCCTGAGTTAGCCTTTTTTAGTAGCAATTACCTCAACCAGAAGGGTTTCAGAACTATAGGCTGTAATGTGTAAAGAGTCCTACACATCCACAAAAAACAGGGCAGGCCCTCAGGACCACTCTCTCATTTATGGCCAGGTTGGTTTCAGTGCTAGCCTTGAACCAGTCAATTCAGTTTTCTACCTATTGTCAAAATGAGGGTGAGACATTGTTGCACAGACACTTGAGATTGTCTGCATTGATAGAACCAGAACTAAGGACTTCAGGAAAACTGACCAGCCTTTTTCTTTCATATCAGGAGTCAGAGCAGACTAGTTCCAAGCAGACCTTTTCTAAGTGGCTGGCTGCATTTCTATAAGTGATGCCTAATATGGTAAATGCTGCAAGGTCAGATTAAAGGATTTACCTTTACATGTACGTATTGCACAAGGGCGATCAGCAATTTTCCGAAAGGCAGTCTGCAAAGTTTGCAAACGCCGAACGGAAAAAGGTTCAAATGTGCAATGAGCGAATGCACAGTGAGATTCGCTCATTGCACATTCAACATTCTGGGGTAGACTACACTATAGTGGGACTTGGGAAATGGTTCCTTTCCCCACTGTAGTGCGATTTCGGAGTTAGAATAATAAAGTAGGGGGGTCATCCCCCACATGTGGTGTTTAGGGGGGCTTGCCCCTCTGCTCTACACTTCAATTTTTTTTTTTTTTGTTCGACATTAATGTTAAAAAAACAGCGAATCTGCTTTTCGATTTGCTTTTTTTTTTGAACATTAAGGATTGTCGACGTTTTCACTTTCGTGGTTTCGGGTCGCTCATATGAGCACTCGAACCACTGTGATTCGAGTTTTTAAAGGTAAACCGATTAAAGCCCACTAATGCAGATATGATTTTTCAGAAGCAGTTCAGGGTTTACAGGTGTAGTATTACAAGGCATGTTTGCTTCTCCAGCTAAGATCTATGACCACATGAACTGAAAAGGAACAAACTGTAACATTTAAGTCTAAAATGCATTTAGTTTGACTGCGTGCTTTTGCCAAATGTGATCTTTAATAGTCTGATGGTCTGTTTGACAAAAGCACCTAACCATTTTTAATCTTTCATATCATGGTGTGCTTATTTTCAGCTTTTCAGTTTTACTTCACTGCAGCTCACATTTGTTTGTTGTTTTTTTCTTTAAAATACCTTTAACACCTTTATTAAATTCATATATATTTTCTCATAACATAGATATATTAATAGAAAAGAAAACAAGCTTGTATTCACTCCAACATTATATAAATTGCTCAAGTCCTGCCTTCCTTGAATTTTCATCCCAGATCCTCCTGAACATTATTCTGCATGCATTGTTCCCACAAATTTCCATTTATTTCTATGTAATTTTCTCTCTCCCTTTTCTAAAAATCCTGTCTCCAATTCTTTTGTCTCCTTTATATATTTAGTACATCAAATCCGATGTCTTTTCTGTCCATTCCTCTTGAGTCAATACAGGATAATTATGGGTAAGGGGAAGAAGCCTGATCATCGGATCCAGAGCTTGAAAGTGGCAAAAGTCAGAAATGACTTTGATCTGAAGACCCATACGTTGAGGAAGAACAGAAACAACACAGATCTATTGTTAATGAGAGTGAATACCTTTTATTATTGGTTTACATTACCATTTTCTAGTAGCTGTATTTTTTGCCAGCTAATAGCATTATTCTTAAGGTCTTACTGTGTCAAGACAGTTCAGTTTGTGTATTCCAGCTCAAAAAAATTCCTTGGCTATAATTTGCTTCCGCAACATTTCTAACAAAGTAACTTGTAAGGAATTTTTAAATTCTTCCAAATTGTTACTCCCAAAAAAACATGTTCAGCACTACCCCTGTCTTGCCTAACACATCTCCAGCATTTGCCATCTTCTTGAAGAAGATTTCTCTGGAATCTGCTTGGGGTATGAAAAGAACCTATGCAAGTGCTTCTGTGCAAAAATCCTTAACCTTCTGGACTGTGTTGTATACTTGGGAGACATACAAATGTCCTTCATTGTTCCCTTGTTATTCCATTTCCATTCTTACTTCCCAGCATTTTCTCATCTCTTCTGATTGATTCGTACAGTTATGTATTATTTTACAAGCCCTATTAATTAACTTTTTTTTACAGCAGCTTTTGTTCTGGACTCAACTAGAAACTCAAACAGGACTAGTCTTTCATTTAGCATTCCCATGTCTTTTTGTTTGCCTCTTTTGTATTACCAGTCCTTGTTAAGGAAGGCAGTCTCCAACCGCTGCATCCCTCTGTATTACCTTTCTCTTCCTAGCTGTTTGCTCTCAGCACTTTGGCTTCTTTAATAATTTTCTCCAATAAATTCCAGCCCCCTCTTCCCTATTTTCTGTGCATCTGCTTGCAGTGATCGCTTTCCATGTTGGCTTACTTCTTTAAATACTTCCTGCTACTTTATGAATATAATCTGTATAATGTTTGTTGTTATTCTTTAGAGCCTGCATCCAAAATTTACTCTACTTATTTTGTCAGCACCCCACCCCCACTTCAACATAATTTCTTACCACTTTAATTTGTAATTAAAACCCTTGGAGTACCACAAGGCTCTATACTAGGGCCCTTGCTGTTCTTCATCTTCATTAACAACGTTTATACTGTCATCCCAAAAGTCAGCTGTATCCAATATGCTGATGACTCTACTCTGATTTGCTTAGCCACATTTCCAGTAGAGTTATGGTCAGCTACCCAGACCACCTTTAATACAATAGAAAACTGGCTTTCTGAACATCATCTGATCCTAAATCCCAAAAAAACTAAAATGCTGTTATTTTCACCAACACGTAGGTCTACCGCTTTCACCTTTACCATAAAATCAAATGATGGCACAATAATCTCCCCTGACCCCTCTACAAAACTATTAGGTGTCATCATAGACAATAATATAAAATGTGACCTACATGTTAACCAAACTGTCAAAACCATCGATAAAAAACTAGGGTCACTTTACAGAATAAAAGCCTTCCTAACCCCTCCAGCTAAAATTGCCATAGCTCGCTCTCACCTTCTTTCAACCCTTCTGTATGCATCCCATCTACTCTCGAATTTAAACACGACTGTCCTTAACAAACTCTCAGTTTGCTACAACCACATTGCCAGGTTTGCCACTGGGCTGACTTTTAGGACACATCATTGCATCAATCTAAATCAGCTTGGGTGGCTTGAACTACCCAGCCTAATCCAGTATAACCAACTGATTATGGCCTATAAAATCTCTATAATCCGGACAATACTCCTGCACTTAAAAATATTATCACCCCCTATAACAATCCTAGACCGCTTCAATCCTCTAACAAACTACTAATTCAGACTAGCAAAATTAATAACACAGCCGGTGATACTCTCTTTGCAAACTCTGTAAGTAGATCCTGGAACTCTCTTCCAGCTGATATTACCTTTCTTTCCACCTTAGGTCAATTTAAAACTAGACTCAAACAACATTTGTCACTTAACTGGCTATGTCAGTGTATCAAGCCTGGCTAACTCTCTCTAGAATGTGTAAAAATCTGTTAACCAGTTTACTGTGTAATTTAATTTAATCCTGACTTGCGCTCAAGATTAACTGTAACCTGTGGAACTTGTTTAACTTGCTTACTTATGTAATCTCTGTAAATAGTCTGTAATATGTAATGCTGGTATTATGTAATGCTGTATCTGCTTACCCTTGGAGCTTTTCTCCCCGGGCCTCCGCTGAAAATGGACATGCATCCAGTCGGTCTATCCCGGTCAACAAATATAAAATAAAATAAAATAAAAAATAATCTTCAAATAGTGTTGTGTATGAGCCTTAACTTTGTAATTCTGAAATAGTCTTTCAGATCTGATATTCTTAAACCACCTTGCTCTATGTTGGGAAACAACTTTTCTCTCTTAATTCTTTCCCTCCTAAATAAATTCCTTCAATTCTTTACTAATTAGGGTCTGCAACTTCTACTATTAACATATAAATTAAAAGAGAGGCATCTGTCATTGACAGCATATACCGAACTTACTTCTGCTTTAATGAAATCTACCTTAAAGGGAAAAGCATCCGACATGGCACTGAGCATTAATGTAAAGCAAGACGCAGCATGTTTCCCAGTGCAGGAACTTAGAAACATGTTGGGTGTATACAATAGATGAGACTGCCATTATAAGGCAAAAGTTGGCTAGAGAAGTATGGCTGGAGGTCCAGAGCTGCCATATGTCAGAGTACTTTTCACTAAGCTTAAATACTTTGCAAGTCAAGCTGAAAAAATTAAGATGTTTGAGGAAAATTAAATATCTGAAGATTTAGAGGAATGCAGCATAACTTTGCAAAAAGTCCAACTTCAGATGCAGAGATTCTTGAAGCAGAATATTTTGCATCATCTGCAGTTGAAAATACACGCACTCCTTGCCTGTGCAGAGCAAAGTGGTCAAACCATTACATCAGTAAACCAAGTCAGAATAGTAGAGCTTTCAAGTCTGGACATGGAAAAGTAGAATATTCTACCAAAAGAGTGAAAATACCAGCAAAGATAGTGCAAGTTAAAGTTAATATTTGCGATACTTTTATTTCTAAGTAAGGCATCCTTGAAAAGGGAAAGAACAGTCCTGGATATGGAAAATGACAAAACAATGAAATTCAAATGGTAAATAACTGTTGTTCAGCAGCACTGGACATTTTTGTTGCAACAGTCTATCAAAAGACATTAAAGAGGACCACTGAAGAGTGAGGTCCTCAGTGTTCCAGAGAATGAATACAGAAGAACAACAAAGTTTCAAATTAAACCACAAGAAAGAACACTGCTGTGACCCGTAGTCAGGAACTGCAAGAAGCACCAACTCAAATAATGATGACAGTTTACCTAGGTTTCGTCTTTAATGAAACAGACTTCTTCAGAACAAACAAGTCCACACACCCTAAAAATAATGAATAAATACTCTTCCACTAATTACATTCAATTAACATACCCATCCTCCAATATAATATGCAAATAAGCTTGCCTTCAACCTTAAAATGTAATATATACATCAAATGCACTCATACCAACATTACTATAGTAAAATTCATATTCCTAATGAACCTTCTTAATGCATATGTAAAAACATATAAGACAATATACCACACTGTACATTACTTCACAATATATAAAACTTCCATACTCTGATACAAACATTAGAAAAGCAAATAAATGAAAACCACGACAATGTGTACAAAATGCATTCCATGCTAATTCCATTTTTATACATACCCCCATTAACCCATGATGTGTTTTAATTTTAAAATGGGAGCTAAACTTATATTATCATTGATGCATGGAAACACTGTGGCATCCAACCTTAGCTGCCACTTCATTTCACATATATCAAGGTGCACGTCTAAAACAGCACCTTGAAAATCTTTTTTAATATGCTGTATTACACAAAATTTAAATTGATGACCAGAATTGAATTTTGTTCTATGTGCCTAACTAAAGCATTAGTGCTTCTCATATGCTTAATATCCAAATTGTGCTCACTAATTCTTTCTTTGAAGGCTCTACAAGTCTTTCCTACATAGAAAGCTGAGCATTGTGCACATTTTGCTAAGTAGATCACATTTTTGGTGAAACAATCAAAATGCCCATATATACCAATGGTACATCCATTACGTCTATCTTAGAACCAGTAACCAAAATGTACCGACATACATTACATCTACCACATTTAAAATTGCCCTTGACTCTGTTCGAATCACTCATGTCACCAAAACCACCTCCACCCCTTTCAAATAACTGCTTAAATGACTTTCCTTTTCTATATACATTTTTTGGGACCTTGTTCAATTTACTCCATACATGATTGTCCAATCCTAACCTCCAATTATTTTGAATAATTTCAACAATATGTTTAGTATCATATTAGTATGTTGTGATAAAATATATTTCAGATTCCGGCATTTCAGTGGTATTTTTTATCGTATCACTTCCCCTTTTGTTAATTAAATTTCCAGTATAATTGTTGTTTATTAAACAATTCCCATTTCCATTCATTGTTAATGCCTTATAATTTCCTTCATTTCTTTTGCATACTACCTCATCTCCAATAGAATCACACAACCCAATAGGATAACCTTGTTTGGCAAACATGCTCTTTATAAATTCCAACTCATCAATGAAGTCCTGGTCCTCACTCACCATTCTGGCCACCCAAACCATCTGACCTTTAACAATGGCCTTTTTCTGATGGCTAGGATGCCAGCTTTGATAATTCAAATATGAATTTGAAAACGTGGGTTTTCTATAAATACCAGAAGTCAGACAATTTCTGACTTTATCTACCTTTAATTGAACATCCAAATATGATAACTCGCCCCCACTAAATTCAAAAGTTAACTTCAAAAAGTCTACTGTATCATTTATGTATTCAATAAACATATTCATAATTTCCACACTGCCTTCCCAAATCACAAAAATATCATCCAAAATGCGAGTGTAATGCCGAATATGTTGCATGTATTGACTGTCAAAAACAAACTGCTGCTCCCAGAAGGACATTACATAGTTGGCATATATGGGGGCACAAGCAGCACCCATTGCCACACCAGTAATTTGCTTAAAATAATGGCCTTCAAAAAATATATAATTATTGTCTAATACAACTTCCATTAAGGTGACAAAAAACATTGATGCGATCCTGTTCATACATCCCAGTTTTTACTAACTTGAGTTTCTAACCACTGTAATCCAATGTCACTTGGAATCACCGAAAATATATTACAAACATCAATAGCCAAGAGAATAGTTTATTCACTTATCCTAACTGTTCTAAGCTTCTCCAAAAAATGCCACAAATCCTTAGTGATGTATTCAAACTTCCTTATCCCTTATTGTAGATGGAAATCCAAGAATTTGCTAATAAAACAAGTTCTACTTCTCTTTCCATCAACAATAGGCCTAAATTTGACATTGCTTAGTCCTTTATGTAATTTAGGGATTCCAAAAATGCTACTCACCATTGGAAAATCATTTTTTAGATAATAATACTCAATCTCATCAATTTGCCCTTGCATTAATAAATCTTCTATCATTAAATCAATTTTTGAATATGCTATATGTACCTGATTTAAACTACTCTCCTCATAAGTGTTATCCCCTAACATACTTAACATATAGTTAGTATAATCATTCCTGTTCAGGATTACCGTACCACTACCTTTATCAGGCTTCATGAACCTAAGAGTTTTGTCATTAATTCCTTCAATAAGGCTTGCTCGTCTTTATTTAAATTGTTAACCTTGTTGAATGCTCTATTTTCAATATTATTCCTACTTCTCCTCATGTATTCCCTAATGTCTAATTCGCATATTTTCTCATAGAATGCCACAGTTCCATTTAAAGGGGGATTAAATTTACTTGGCTTTCTCAAGGCAAACCTTTCTTGTTCAACAGTATTTTCAAAAAACAACCTAAGGTTCATTCTCCTAGTTAGCATTTTTAAATCAATCAAAACTTCATTTAAATTTCCTTTCATCACTGGAATGAACGAAGATCCTTTTGATAATAATTGCGCATGCTCTTTACTTATTTCTTTGGTGGAATAATTATAAACTCGATAATCCCCATAAACATTGGGGATTATTTGTGGACTATTCATTAATACAGCATTATCAGCCTCCTTCATAGCATCACTGACTTCTAATATTTGGCTTAGCTCCCCATCATGAATAAAATTAAAATCTGTCATTGTTACATCACTTATGACACTAGTAATATCATTGTAACCTAAGCAACCAGAACTCATGGAATAACATACTCCATTTTGCCCCCCACCCACCTGTTGACCTAATACATCCAAGTTCATATTTTCAACATTATTCTCGCTGTTAATAATATGCTGTTGTGGATGAATGGTCATTTCCAACAGCGGGTCTAATTGATCATCTCTAAACCCAGTCGGCAGCATATTATCGTCTGTCTTTAATGTGGCATGAAATGCTTCACTAATTTTATCATTACACTCAGTAACAATTTCTGTTAGGTCTTTTTCATGAAGACTTGAACCAATAAGGTCAACTGCATCCAAATTAATATTATATGCCTCTTTGAAAGATATGTCAGCTTCACCTAATCTTATATCCAGCGACTGCAGTTCCAAACCAGGAGCATTTGTATTTCTAAATTTACCACTTGCTCCATTAACCTGTAAGCCACAATGTATAGGTACATCTACATCATTGCCACTGTCATCACAATCATAAGAACCTGAACGTGTGAGTAACCACCCCTCTGGTGAATTAACACCTTCACTGTTACCTACTTCAACTATTTGTTGATCAGATACACTCATACTTGCATTACCTGTGTTCGCCTCAATGTTTGTAAACTTTGGAGATGAATAAACACTTAAATCAGGCAGCGACTCAAAAGAATTACCAGCACTAACGTCACTAAGTGACAACATTCACCCCCACTAATGCGGCGCCAAATACCCCACATACATTGTCATTATCTATTGTTCCATTAAATATTGAGTCACAAACATTTGTACTAAGGTCCGTGCAGTCTACAAAGTCCAAATTTGCAAAATGTTGCTACTCACAAAACAAATCAACTTGGCTGGATAATATGCCAATCGGCCGCTGTTCAAACCAAAGTTTGTTTTTAGAAGTCCCACTTGCTTCACTAACCTGCAAGCCAACAAAAGTTGGCTCAGTTGTTTCACAAATTGAACCAAACACACCGGCTATCTCCATCCACCTTGCTGTGAACTTTGTTGCTGGGGATAATTCCATTTCTTCGGCTTTGCTCCCTGCCAATGGTAGTCGTGATTGTCGTCCTTCTGCTGACTGCCCTGCCCTCGATTTCACCACCTCTCCGAGCACCTCGGCCCTCCATCTAAAGAGAGTTCCGCCAATTCAGCAGCTCTATTGTACTCATCCGGCTGTCTCGGCATTTCCTTTCCCGCCTCCGCCTCTCCATTGGTCGATACCCTCCGGTAACCACGGTTACCAATTGAAAGAGGATAAACTCTTTTATTTTTATACTTGTCGGTGTCTCTACTGATTTTATGCTGTTTTCTTTGATGAATGACAATACAGCTAGAGTCTATACTGGACAACATGTTAGTATAGTTGGTCTGATAATGGTCAAAGTTCAAATCAGCCAATATAATCTCATTTTCTTCTTCAAGGTCTACTAAATAACGTGCTATAAGTTGGTCATTATACTTGATCATTATTTTCATTAACTCACAACCAGTCCAATCGTACAGTTGATGAACTTCATCAATCATTTCAGTCTTCCCTTCTATACCATTGGGATATCTCCAGGCCCGCAAGCCCCGTGGGACCAACCCGAACTCAATGTTTTTATGCAAATAGCCGTTTTCTATTTGTAATTTCTTCATGTTAAATAATTTTTTTCTCAAACTCTACCAATGATTTATTGACTCTTGTAGTGTAATTATTAGGACTATTGTCCTGTTGAAAACTGAAGTTATTAATTTTCCATTGCATTTTGTCAAATTTTGACTTATGACCTGCAGCACCAGCAACATTTTCAGCCCCACTTTGGGTCCGCTCACCAGTATTCACTTTGTGGGATCCCATTCCTGGGCTAGCTGCAACTTTTGGTGTAGGCTGAGCCAAAGGAACACCTGAACTTCCCAAACTTCCATGTGGACTTCCTCTGGTACACTGCTGTTGGTCTATCAACTGCTTGATTTGCTGGGTATGCTCCGACAGTTGTTTGGTTGATACGCTCAAGCAGTCCCATGCTGTCAGGGCCAGCCTCCAGGCTCTCCATATCGACAACAAAAATGTAAATGACACACCAACTACTTAAACCACAAGAAAGAACACTGCTGTGACCCGTAGTCAGGAACTGCAAGTAGCACCAACTCAAACAATGACGACAGTTTACCTAGGTTTCGTCTTTAATGAAACAGACTTCTTCAGAACAAACGGGTCCCCACACACCCTGAAAATAATGAATAAATACTCTTCCACTAATTACATTCAATTAACATACCCATCCTCCAATATAATATGCAAATAAGCTTGCCTTCAACCTTAAAATGTGATATATACATCAAATGCACTCATACCAGCATTACTATAGTAAAATCCATATTCCTAATGAACCTTCTTAATACATATGTAAAAACATGTAAGACATATACCACACTGTACGACATTACTTCACAATATATAAAACTTCCATACTCTGATACAAAAATTAGAAAAGCAAATAAATGAAAATCACGACAATATATGTGTGTACAAAATGCATTCCATGCTAATTCCATTTTTATAGATACCCCCATTAACCCATGATGTGTTTTAATTTTAAAGACGAAACCTAGGTAAACTGCCGTCATTATTTGAGTTGGTGCTACTTGCAGTTCCTGACTACGGGTCACAGCAGTGTTCTTTCTTGTGGTTTAAGTAGTTGGTGTGTCATTTACATTTTTGTTGATACGGAGAGCCTGGAGGCTGGCCCTGAAATCATGGGACTGCTTGAGCGCATCAACCAACAACTGTTGGAGCATACCCAGCAAATCAAGCAATTAATAGACCAACAGCAGTGTACCAGTGGAAGTTTAGGAAGTTTAGGTGTTCCTTTGACTCAGTCTACACCAAACGTTGCAGCTAGCCCAGGAATGGGATCCCACAAAGTGAATACTGGTGAGCGGACCAAAGTGGGGCTAAAAATGTTGCTGGTGCTGCAGGTCATAAGTCAAAATTTGAGAAAATGCAATGGAAAATTAATAACTTCAGTTTTCAACAGGACAATAGTTCTAATAACTACAATAAAAGAGTCAATAAATCATTGGTAGAACGTATGAAAGAGTTTGAGAAAAAATTATTTAACATGAAGAAATTACAAATAGAAAATGGCTATTTGCATAAAAACATCGAGTTGGGGTTGGTCCCATGGGGCTTGCGGGTCTGGAGATATCCCAGTGGTATAGAAGGGAAGACTGAAATGATTGATGTTCATCAACTGTACGATCGGACTGGTTGTGAGTTAATGAAAATAATGATCAATTATAATGACCAACTTATAGCACGTTATTTAGTAGACTTTGAAGAAGAAAATGAGATTATATTGGCTGATTTGAACTTTGACCATTATCAGACCAACTATACTAACATGTTGTCCAGTATAGACTCTAGCTGTTTTTTCATTCATCAAAGAAAACAGCATAAAATCAGTAGAGTCACCGACGAGTATAAAAATAAGAGTTTATCCTCTTTCAAGAGGTAACCGTGGTTACCGAAGGATATCGACCAATGGAGTGGTGGAGGCGGGACAGGAAATGACGAGACGGCCGGATGAGTACAATAGAGCTGCTGAATTGGCAGAGCTCCCTTTAGATGGAGGGCCGAGGCACTCGGAGAGGTTGCAAAATCGAGGGCAGTTCAGTCAGCAGAAGACAACAATCAAGACTACCGTTGGCAGGGAGCAAAGCCGAAGAAATGGAATTACCCCAGCAACAACGCTTACATCAAGGTGGATGGAGATAGCCGGTGTGTTTGGTTCAATTTGTGAAACAACTGAGCCGACTTTTGTTGGCTTGCAGGTTAGTGAAGCAAGTGGGACTTCTAAAAACAAACTTTGGTTCGAACAGCGTCCGATTGGCATGTTATCCAGCCAAGTTGATTTGTTTTGTGAGCTGCAACATTTTGCAAATTTGGACTTTGTAGACTGCACGCGCCTTAGTACCAATGTTTGTGACTCAATATTTAATGGAACAATAGATAATGACAATGTATGTGGGGTATTTGATGCCACATTAGTGGCGGGGAATGTTATGTCACTTAGTGACATTAGTGCTGTTAATTCTTTTGAGTCGCTGCCTGATTTAAGTGTTTATTCATCTCCAAAGCTTACTAACAGTGAGGCGAACACAGGTAATGCAAGCATGAGTGTATCTGATCAACAAATAGTTGAAGTAGGTAACAGTGAAGGTGTTAATTCACCAGAGGGGTGGTTACTCACAAGTTCAGGTTCTTATGATTGTGATGACAGTGGCAATGATGTAGATGTGCCTATACATTGTGGCTTACAGGTTAATGGAGCAAGTGGTAAATTTAGAAATACAAATGCTCCTGGTTTGGAACTGCAGTCGCTGGATATAAGATTAGGTGAAGCTGACATATCTTTCAAAGAGGCATGTAATATTAATTTGGATGCAGTTGACCTTATTGGTTCAAGTCTTCATGAAAAAGACCTAACAGAAATTGTTACTGAGTGTAATGATAAAATTAGTGAAGCATTTCATGCCAAATTAAAGACAGAAGATTATATGCTGTCGACTGGGTTTAGAGATGATGATCAATTAGACCCACTGTTGGAAATGACAATTCATCCACATCAGAATATTATTATTAACAGCGAAAATAATGTTGAAAATATGAACCTGGATGTATTAGGTCAACAGGTAGGTGGGGGGCAAAATGGAGTATGTTATTCCATGAGTTCTGGTTGCATAGGTTACAATGATATTACTAGTGTCACAAGTGATGTAACAATGACAGATTTTAATTTTAGTTATGATGGGGAGCTAAGCCAAATATTAGAAGTCATTGATGCTATGAAGGAGGCTGATAATGCTGTATTAATGAATAGTCCACATATAATCCACAATGTTTATGGGGATTATCAAGTTTATAATTATTCCACCAAAGAAATAAGTAAAGAGCATGAGCAATTATTATCAAAAGGATTTTCGTTCATTCCAGTGATGAAAGGAAATTTAAATGAAGTTTTGATTGATTTAAAAATGCTAACTAGGAGAATGAACCTTAGGTTGTTTTTTGAAAATACTGTTGAACAAGGAAGGTTTGCCTTGAGAAAGCCAAGTAAATTTAATCCCCCTTTAAATGGAACCGTGGTGTTCTATGAGAAAATATGCGAATTAGACATTAGGGAATACATGAGGAGAAGTAGGAATACTATTGAAAATAGAGCATTCAACAAGGTTAACAATTTAAATAAAGATGAGCAAGCCTTATTGAAGGAATTAATTAATGACAAAACTCTTAGGTTCATGAAGCCTGATAAAGGTAGTGGTACGGTAATCCTGGACAGGAATGATTATACTAACTATATGTTAAGTATGTTAGGGGATAACACTTATGAGGAGAGTAGTTTAAATCAGGTACATATAGCATATTCAAAAATTGATTTAATGATAGAAGATTTATTAATGCAAGGGCAAATTGATGAGATTGAGTATTATTATCTAAAAAATGATTTTCCAATGGTGAGTAGCATTTTTGGAATCCCTAAATTACATAAAGGACTAAGCAATGTCAAATTTAGGCCCATTGTTGATGGAAAGAGAAGTAAAACTTGTTTTATTAGCAAATTCTTGGATTTCCATCTACAAAAAGAGATAAGGAAGTTTGAATACATTACTAAGGATTTGTGGCATTTTTTGGAGAAGCTTAGAACAGTTAGGATAAGTGAACAAACTATTCTCTTGGCTATTGATGTTTGTAATCTATTTTCAGTGATTCCAAGTGACATTGGATTACAGTGGTTAGAAACTCAGTTAGTAAAAACTGGGATGTATGAACAGGATCGCATCAATGTTTTTGTCACCTTAATGGAAGTTGTATTAGACAATAATTATATATTTTTTGAAGGCCATTATTTTAAGCAAATTACTGGTGTGGCAATGGGTGCTGCTTGTGCCCCCATATATGCCAGCTATGTAATGTCCTAGGAGCAGCAGTTTGTTTTTGACAGTCAATACATGCAACATATTCGGCATTACACTCGCTTTTTGGATGATATTTTTGTGATTTCGGAAGGCAGTGTGGAAATTATGAATATGTTTATTGAATACATAAATGATACAGTAGACTTTTTGAAGTTTACTTTTGAATTTAGTGGGGATGTTATCATATTTGGATGTTCAATTAAAGGTAGATAAAGTCAGAAATTGTCTGACTTCTGGTATTTATAGAAAACCCACCTTTTCAAATTCATATTTGAATTATCAAAGCTGGCATCCTAGCCATCAGAAAAAGGCCAATGTTAAAAGGTCAGATGGTTAGGGCGGCCAGAATGGTGAGTGAGGACCAGGATTTCATTGATGAGTTGGAATTTATAAAGAGCATGTTTGTCAAACGAGGTTATCCTATTGGGTTGTGTGATTCTATTGGTGATGAGGTAGTATGCAAAAGAAATTAAGGAAATTATATGGCATTATTAACAATGGATGGTAATGGGAATTGTTTAATAAACAACAATCATTATACTTGAAATTTAATTAACAAAAGGGGAAGTGATACGATAAAAAATACCACTGAAATGCCGGAATCTGAAATATATTTTATCACAACATACTAATATGATACTAAACATATTGTTGAAATTATTCAAAATAATTGGAGGTTATTAAGATTGGACAATCATGTATGGAGTAAATTGAACAAGGTCTCAAAAAATGTATATAGAAAAGGAAGGTCATTTAAGCAGTTATTTGAAAGGGGTGGAGGTGGTTTTGGTGACATGAGTGATTCGAACAGAGTCAAGGGCAATTTTAAATGTGGTAGATGTAATGTATTTCAGTACATTTTGGTTACTGGTTCTAAGATAGAAGTAATGGATGTGCCCATTGGTATATATGGGCATTTTGATTGTTTCACCAAAAATGTGGTCTACTTAGCAAAATGTGCACAATGCTCAGCTTTCTATGTAGGACAGACTTATAGAGCCTTCAAAGAAAGAATTAGTGAGCACATTTTGGATATTAAGCATATGAGAAGCACTAATGCTTTAGTTAGGCACATAGAACAAAATTCTGGTCATCAATTTAAATTTTGTGTAATACAGCATATTAAAAAAGATTTTCAAGGTGCTATTTTAGATGTGCACCTTGATGTATGTGAAATGAAGTGGCAGCTAAGGTTGGATGCCACAGTGTTTCCATACATCAATGTTAATATAAGTTTAGCTCCCATTTTAAAATTAAAACACATCATGGGTTAATGGGGGTATGTATAAAAATGGAATTAACATAGGAGTGCATTTTGTACACACATATATTGTGATTTTCATTTATTTGCTTTTCTAATTTTTGTATCAGAGTATGGAAGTTTTATATATTGTGAAGTAATGTTGTACAGTGTGGTATGTGTCTTATTATATGTTTTTACATATGTATTAAGAAGGTTCATTAGGGATATGGATTTTACTATAGTAATGTTGGTATGAGTGCATTTGATGTATATATTACATTTTAAGGTTGAAGGCAAGCATATTTGCATATTATATTGGAGGATAGGTATGTTAATTGAATGTAATTAGTGGAAGAGTATTTATTCATTATTTTCAGGGTGTGTGGACTTGTTTGTTCTGAAGAAGTCTGTTTCATTAAAGACGAAACCTAGGTAAACTGTCGTCATTATTTCAGTTGGTTCTACTTGCAGTTCCTGACTACGGGTCACAGCAGTGTTCTTTATTGTGGTTTAAGTAGTTGGTCTGTAATTTAAGGTTTCAAATTAGTTGCATCTTTAGTTTGGAAAAGTTTCTTTAGTCAGAATACTGCTGAAAATAAGAATCAGGAGTATATTTTTACCCCAAAACAGAATTTAGACAGTTTTGAGATTTGCCAGAAATACAGCACCCAACTCCTTTTGTTACTTGCCTCTGTCCTGAAAGTACAGTGAAACAGTTGCCTTAGAGTTGCATAAATTTGAATCTAGCAGATGATACATGCATGTTATTTATCACGTAAAGTCCAGGAAGCAGGTGTTGAGCAGCTAAAAGTACTGGTAAACCAACACAAAATTAAATCCAGTAACAAAAAGACACAGCACGACCATCCATGTAAAACAAGGTTTATTACTTCAAGCTTTCGAGTTGAAACTCTTTTTCAAGAATGGGATCAGTACATTAAAACTACATAATAAATATACAACACCAGCCTATCACAAAGCTTTTGAGTTGAAACTCTTTTTCAAGAATAAATCAGTACATTAAAAACCACAGAATAAATATAGAACACCAGCCTATCACATATCTCATAAACACATTATATAATTATACAATTTACATAATTATAGTTGACTAAGCCTAGTTCACTAAAGAACTTGATTAATAACAATGATCAACTTAACAAATTTCATTACTGCCTAAAAAACTCCACAAGACAACTGTAATATTCTAATGTATTCCTGTCTTAATTTCAAAATGGTTTTAATACTATTAGTTTTATTAAGCCCTGGATAGACATCAGATCTAAAAAGGTTTATCCATTTGTATTCTGCGCTCTCTGTGGCATTCACAATGCCCCCCCCCCCCCCCCCCCGTTTTTGCAAAACTCTCTGCAGTATCCTAAATTTAAATCTGTTATTTCCACAATGTAAAATATGTTTACTAAGTGCATTTGTCTCAACCCCCTTCTTATATCAGATAAGTGGGATGCAATTCTCTCCTTGAATTTACATTTAGTTTTTCCAATGTTAAAACACAAATATTTTTCACAGTTAGCCAAGTAAACTAAATTTTCACTGTTGCACATCCCCAATCCCCCAATGAGACCCATAGAAAAACAATGGGCTACTACAGCAATCTCAGAATATTTAGACCAGCAACTTAAACCTCTATTGAAACACAGTATGTCGTATATAAGGATACTGGTGAATTCTTAGAGTAATTGAGAATGATTTTGGATATGAATATGACAAATGTGTTTGTAGCTATGGACATTAAGTCCTTATTTACAGTTATTCTAAACAATATAGGTATTGAATATGTTAGAGAATTTCTAGTTAAGCACAGCACTTTTACAGCAAATAAAATTTCACTGCTATGTTCTCTACTAGAGATTGTTCTGCAAAATAATGTTTTCATGTTTGGGGATGATGTGTATCATCAGACTTCAGGAGTAGCTATGGGCATACCTGTAGCAAATAGATATGCTAACATAGTGTTGGCTAGATGAGAAGAATACACTATTTTTGATTCTAACAAAAATGAATACTTATAATAGTGCTTTAATGCACTATAAATGTTTTGTAGATGATATAGTATTATTGTGGAGAGGTAGCAAGGAGGCATTGGAGTTATTTGTTGAACATCTACAAAATAGCACCAGCTTCCTTAAGTTTGAAATGTCTTGTTCAGTAGAGGCAATCACTTTCTTGGATGTTAAACTGGTGAATATTGATGGTAAAATTCATACATCTATATATAGGAAAAAGGTACAAGCAACTAGATACGTATATAATTCCAGTATGCACCCCACTCATGATGTTCATCGTGTTTCACTGTTGCAGTCATTACACTTGGGTTATCCTGCTGGCAGGCGACCCACAGTCGGCCTGAGTTCCAAAGTCTAGGTCCGGCGTCGGTTGCTGTCGCTTCTTCCCTGACGTTGGTGCGCCAGGGGTATAAAAGATGCAACCGACGCCATTTTCTTCAGTCTTTCATGCTGCGCGGTGCCCAAAGCAGAAGCAGTTCGCAAGTGCCAGTCGGCCGACTCCTGAGATTTTCGAATTAGAGTTTCAGAACCGAAGACTTCAATAAAGCTAAGTATCCCGTTGGGGAAACTTTTTCTTGCTCTAGACCGATGTCAGTAAAAGTTAACAATTGTATTTCTTGTGGGAAGCAAATACCTCATAAGGACTTTCACTCTTACTGTATTCCTTGCCTAGGCCCTGACCACGACGTTACTAGTTGTCGGTTTTGTGCTAGATTCAACATACGCACTATTAAACGTCGGTTTTATTTTGCATTTCATTACTTTGGCCGAAGGTTTAACTATATAATGCTGTCGGAACAGCCGACGACCGGAATTCATAAAAAAATGCAAAGACAAGGAAAATGACAGGCATCCAAGGTCCAAAGTCGATGACGAAGCCTCTTCTAGGCCAGTTGCCGGTTCGCCAGTTGTCAGTGAGGTGCTTTCGCAGCCCCTGACACCTGCTACCTCAGAGCCACAGGCCGTATCCGACTCCCACGTGGAGACAACTAGGCCTCTGGATACTCAAGGTATTGGGCCTACGGAAAGTATTCCCTCAGATGGGTCCGGAGCCGGCTTCTGAGGGTGTTTTCAGACCTTCACAGCTTACTATTAAATCCTCTACAGCAGCCAAAGTACAGTCAAAGACACCATTAAAGACAAAGAAACAAGTACAGCATTCTCCTGGACAGTCAACCATGCCAAAGAAACAGATGCTTAAAATGGCCGAAGACTTAATTACTTTGATCAGGGCTTCCCATCCCCCTCCTGATAAAAGGCCTAGGCAAGACACTCACTATGATTCCCCTGACCAGGTTTCTATTTCCTCTGATTCCTCTTCAGATCAGGGCTATTTTCTTCCTCCCTATGAGGACTCTGATGCTGAAAAATTTATACCTTCAGCCTCTCCACCTGAGGATTACTCTTTTGGGGAAACTGTACACCATGAGGGGACATTTCCACTGGGAGAGCCAGGATTATTCAGAATCCAAGAAAAGGCTCAGAGATTTTCTGTTACTGCCTCAACACAGGCCCCTGGCTATCCCCCCTGTGCTTGATATAGTTGATGATGTTTTCTCTGAATCCAGTCTGTCTCCTGATTCTTTACCCCCTGTGCCAGTCAAGCCAGACAGTTATTACAGGGTCCCTGACTCTCATAAATTTCTTTATAAAAACCCTGCTGCTGACCCTGAAACAATTTCTCAGGGTCCCAAAGGAGTTAAGGCTTCCATTGCTAAAAACCCTGTTCCCTCTGATAGGGATTCTAGAGCTCTGGATAGATGGGGGAAAAAAGTTTACACTTCTGCTACTTTAGCTGTAAGGGCTTTAAACTGCCAGTTTCACATGCTTAAATATCAACAGTACCTCATGTCTTTGTTAAAACAGAAAATGCTTACAAATTCAGAGAATCCTGACAATAAGGAAATGCAGGAATTATTGCATGCAGCTGAACAAGTGGGAAAGCATACTCTGCAATGGGATTTTGATTCATTAGAGGCTTCTTGCGGAGCCGCAGTTACAGGCTCTGTCATTCGAAGGCATGCTTGGTTGAAAGAACAAAGTTTACCTGAACATGTTAAAGTAAAATTAGTGGATGCTCCATTACAGCATGATATTTTGTTTGGTGTTAAGGCAGAAGAGGTGTTAAAGAAAATGGAGGATAAAGCAAAATCTATGCAGACAGTAAAGGATTTCTTACAGGCTCAACCACCTAGGTTTAGTAGAAACTGGCCTTCAAAAAACTGGTCCTTTCAGGTGTCAGACGGGCCACAAAGAGGCAGATACAAACGCCCAAGAGGCAGATCTCAGCCACAAGGCTCCTACAGACCTAAACAATGGGGGGCTTCTGCCCCCAAAGGAGGAGAAGACAAATCACAACCTTATAGGAAACAGTTCCAATGACTTTCCTCTACAAAAGCCAAGCACTTACCTTTTGGCAGCAAACCTTATAGGAAACAGTTCCAATGACTTTCCTCTACAAAAGCCAAGCACTTACCTTTTGGCAGCACCCCTAGGGGGAAAGCTAGCACTTTTCGCACAAAATTGGCGCATAGTCACCCAGGACAAATGGGTACGGAATATAGTTTCTCAGGGTTACAGGTTCCACTTTCACACTCTTCCAAAATCAAAAGGTATGCCGGACCTGCCACAAAACCAATGGGCAGAGGCACAAAAGGAAATTGCTGCTCTCATGGACATGGGAGCTATTCAAAGAGTACCACAGCAAGGACAGGGACAAGGATTTTACTCAAGACTCTTCCTGGTTCCCAGAAAGGACAACGCCTGGAGACCAATACTGGACTTGTCAATCCTAAATACTTTCCTGGATGTTCCAAAATTCAAAATGTTAACACTGCAGCAACTTCTACTCATGCTGGGCAAGAAGGCTTGGCTAGTTACTTTGGACCTCAAAGAGGCATACCTGCATGTCCCAATCAGACAATCTTGCAGAAGATACCTCAGATTCATAGCAGGCTCAATGCATTACCAATTCTCTGCACTGCCCTTTAGCTTATCTACTGCACCCAGGATCTTCACAAAATGCCTGGCACCAGTAATTGCATTTTGCAGACAGAGGAATTCAGATATATCCCTACTTGGACGACTGCCTTATTCAAGCAGAGAGCAAGGACATTCTACTAAAGCATCTGGCGTTTGAAAAAGATTATTAATGTTCCTAGTGTACACAGTAAACGAAAATAAATCAAAACTAGTGCCCTCTCAAGAGATAATATTCCTGGGTGCAAACTTAAATACAACTGCCCAGATGGCTTATCTCACGCCAGACAAACAAAGGCAACTGACTCATTACTTTCAAATGATGGCAACAAAGACCCAGCTCCCTGCAAGAAAAATTCTGCAGGCCTTGGGCTTCATGGCTTCCTGCATTCTACTCATTCCATATGCAAGACTGCATATGAGGAAACTACAATGGTATCTAAAAAGTGTTTGGACTCAGCATTGCCACAGCCTGGAAACAATAATGACTATAATTCCCTGTCTACAACAGGAGTTTTGATGGTGGTCCAGGGTCTGTCACCACAACAAGGGACAGCCCTTCCCCTTACCCACTGCCAGGCAGACAATAACAACGGATGCATCGGATTATGCCTGGGGGGCACATATGGCAGGAAAATGTATTCAGGGCACGTGGCCCAAGGAACAAATGCATCTTCACATCAATCAAAAAGAGATTCTAGCTGTACAGAATGCCCTGACAGCCTTCAAGGATCTACTACATGCAGGACAACTATTACTAAAGACGGACAACACCACAGTTATGTGGTACATAAGCAAGGGGGCACACATTCCTACCCCCTCTGCAGGCAAGCCATGACTCTGTGGAGCACAGAACTAACCTATCAAGTACATCTGCAGGTACAATTCCTGCCAGGAAAGAAAAATACACTGACTAACTAAGCAGAAATCTCCAGGATCCGCACAAATGGAAACTAAATCCACAGGTCTTCAGCATGATAACAAGGAAATGGGGACACCCGGACATAGATCGTTTTGCCTCCCCTCACAACTGCCAACTACAGAAATTCTGCACAAGAACTTATCACTCACAAGCATGGAAAGAGGATGCTCTTTCATTCAGATGGAAAACCCTGACGGTTTATGCCTTCCCTCCACTGCCTCTTCTTCCCAAGGTACTCCTAAAAGTCAGACAAGAGAAGCGAAAATTATCCTGATTGCCCCAGACTGGCCATGCCAGCACTGGTACCCAATCCTAAAGAGCTTGTCTCGAGGCCTAGCCTGGCCTTTACCTCAAATTCCTCATCTTCTGACTCAACAAAACAATCAAATTCTACACCGTCAACTCAGAACCTTACATCTGGCTGCATGGCAGATAATTTAGCCACTCAGACCACTCCTCTCTCTAAAGCTGTTATGGATGTCATTTTAGAAGCCAGGAGGCCCAGCACTAGGAAATCTTATGCAGAAAAATGGAAGAGATTCTGTGCTTGGAACCAGGCACAAGGACTCGAACCGCTTGTTCCAAATATACCTCAGATTTTACAATACCTAACTGAGATGCTGGACAAAGGCATATCCTTTTCATCTATTAAAATCCATGCCGCTGCCATTTCAGCTCATTAAAATACGGAACCTCCTATTTTTTCACATCCACTGCTAAGGCAGTACCTCAGAGGGGCAAGAAACATAAGACCCCCAAGGGGAGCACCAATACCTACGTGGGACCTCAATTTTGTATTAGAAAAGCTCACACTGCCTCCTTTTGAGCCAGCCAACACAGCTGATATAAAATTCTTATCATGGAAAACTGCTCTGTTCCTAGCAATAACTTCAGCAAGAAGAGTCTCAGAGTTACAGGCATTAATGGCAGTGGAACCTTTCATCATTTTTCATCAGGACACGGTCTCTCTAAGGACGAACCCAACATTTATGCCAAAGATGGTTTCCAGTGTGGCTCTTAACCAAACCATTCATTTGCCAACTTTCTGTCCAAATCCCCAGAATAAAGGGGAGAGACTTCTGCACACTTTGGATATACACAGACCGCTACGATTCTACTTGGACAAAACAAAAGCTTTCAGAAAAACAGAGCAACTGTTTGTAGCTTATGCTGCAGGATCACAAGGAAAGCCTATCTTAAAGCAGACCACTTCAAAATGGATAGGACACTGCATTCGCTTCTGCTATGCACAACATGGCAAATCAGTGCCTAAGGGCATAAGGCCACATTCTACCAGAGCAGCAGCCTTTCTCAGAGGAGTACCAACCAAGACATTTTAGAAGCTGCAACCTGGAGTTCAGTGCACACTTTCACTAAGCACTGCCACTTACCTCTCTAAATCTGCAGCAGGCTTTGCCACTGCAGTACTGCAGGGCCTGGTAGCCTCTCCTAATCCGGTTTAGGCCCAGCCACCCAACCTCAGCTTTGGGATTCAACCCAAGTGTAATGACTGCAACAGTGAAACACGATGAACATAGTACAGTTGTGTACCTACCATAAATGTAGATGTTCAAGTGTATTCACTGTTGCTGGCCACGTTACCCACCCATCATCCCCCTTTCTCTTTGCTAGGTCCTTTTTGTACTTCTCAACTCTCTACAACCTATGTGATGTATTTGCTTGTAGATGAAGGAAATGTTATTTTGGTACATGCATGTTTTTTGACATAATTTTTCCCAGCCTTTCCTTTTTTGGGGGCACCTGATATCTGGGGCAAGAAAAACCTGAAGAAAATGGCGTCAGTTTCATCTTTTATATACCCCTGTTGCACTGACTTCAGGGAAGAAGCGACAGCAACCGACGCCAGACCTAGACTTTGGAACTCAGGCCGACTGCGGGTCGCCTGCCAGCAGGATAACCCAAGTGTAATGACTGCAACAGTGAATACACTCGAACATCTACATTTATGATAGGTACACAACTGTACTTTTATAAAGGTGTAGTAAAAAGTCAATTTTTGAGAGCCAGTAGGCTAAACACCACTGAAGAAGGGTTTGCAGCTGAAATTAGTACTATGACGCAGGACTTTTTGGCAAGAGGTTATAGTAGAGATTTATTAACCAAGAATGTTAGACTATATTAAGTCTGAAAGGCCTAGTGTGGCTAAACCATATTTACTTAGAGAAGGCAATAATGCCCAGAACAACAGCCCAGTGAGAGAAGCTGGGTTTAATAAATTAGGATATATGATGAAGTACAACAGACAGCCTAGGCAGATTCAGTACATAATTAAAAGGAGTTGGACTGTTCTTAGTTCTGATGTTAATGTTAGGAAAATAGTAGGAGAAAAGCCTTATCTTGTGTATAAGAAAGAGAAGAACCTCAAACAACTTCTTTGCTATAAAGATTTTGATAAAAATTAAGTTACATAGATTTAATAAGGGGACGGTCCCCTGTTATAACTGCACCTTTTGTAAGTTCATTAATATGGAAACAGGATTTATAGATCTATAACACAAGTTAATTTTATTTTTAAGGCATTTGGGACGTGTAGTAGTGAAAATTTAGTTTACTTGGCTAACTGTGAAAATGTTTGTGTTTTTACATTGGAAAAGCTAACTGTATATTCAAGGAGAGAATTGCATCCCACCTATCTGATACAAGAAGGGGGTTTGAGACAAATGCACTTAGTAGTCATATTTTACATTGTGGAAATGAATATACATTTAAATTTAGGATACTGCAGAGAGTTTGCAAAAACAAGAGGGGGGGGGGACATTGTGAATGCCACAGAGAGAGCAGAATACAAGGATAAACTTTTCTGATGTCTATCCATGGCTTAATAAAACTAATAGTATTAATCCTATTTTGAAATTAAGACAAGCATATGTTAGAGTATTACAGTTGTCCTGTGGAGTTTTTTAGGCAGTAATGAAATTTGTAAGTTGTTCATTGTTTTTAATGACGTTTTTTAGTGAACTAGGCTTAGTTAACTATATTATGTAAATTGTATAATTATATAATGTGTTTAAGACATGTTATGTGATTGGCTGGTGTTCTATATTTATTCTGTGGTTTTAATGTACTGATTTATTCTTGAAAAATAGTTTCAACTCGAAAGCTTAAAGTAATAAACCTTGTTTTACATGGATGACCATGTTGTGCCTTTTTGTTACTGGATTTAATTTTGTGTTGGTTTACCAGTACGTTTAGCTGTTCTACACCTGCTTCCTGGACTTCAGCTTAAATGTTCAGATATAATGCAAAGAGCACTGTGGAAACAGCTTAATTCCACAAGTGAAAAGCCTGCATTGGAAGACAGTGTTCTACAAGAGAGCGTGTTATGCAGAAATAGAAAGGAACTAGAGTTATTGCCTACAGTAAAGTTGTGGTATTTGTTGAAACATTGTGGTATCTATGTAAGGGGAGGAAGGCTTTATTCTGTACCATCTTATGTCAAGGGTGATGCTGAGACCAAAATGCTAATAAAATTGACAACAATGACCCAAAAGATTTATGCAAGATGATGGCAAATCATTCAGAGAATTAAAATGAGTCAAGAGAATTCCAGAGTTAGTAGGGGAGGGACTGTTAATAATGGAGACAACACAGCCACAGGTACTACAGCAGAGTAGTAGTCTCAGCCTAAAAAGGGGTAAAGTGAAATTTGTGGCCAGAGAGAAAGGTGTACAGCATACAGCTCAATTCATTGGATGGACTGGGAAAGTTACAGGAAGAAACGAGAATTGTTAGCATTTGAAATTTTTAGACTCTTGCTGATATTTCGGGCTCAAAGAGGTCTGTTGATTTGTCACGTGCAGATCATTAAAGTGAATCAGAAACTAAGTTACAGCAACCAGGATTTGACAAATAAATATCCTTCAGACTACTATGTGGAAGACGATATATTATTGATGTTTAACTGGGTACTGTACTGATCTCAATGAACCTTTTTCAGACTCGGCCTAGGAGTGCTGTCTGATTAAGTGCCTTGCCCAATGTGACACAAACACATGGAAGCAGGAGAAATCAAACCCCTGACCACAAGAAATGGCTTATTAACAGCTCATAGCCTTAATGCCTGTGCCAGCGTACTTACTGAGGGTGTATCATTCAGATCAGCATAACAGGATGAAGTATATAACTGAAAAAAAGTTTTTTTTTTTTTTAGAAAATTGAAAATGGGCAAATATGCATCACCATTAGGTGGCTGTGAATCCACAAAATGTAAAAAACGCAATATGTCACGAACTTCACCAAGAATTAACCAAAAGCGAAATAAGTTAAAAACACTCTTTATTGCATACTCCATCAGATTAAGTGCTTTCATTCACTAAAAACATGGACTTCATCAGAATACTCAGCACTTAGCATTACACCTTTAAATACCCTGCATTTTGGCACCAAAGTCACTTTTCAGTACAAGTGTTACTTAAAGCGACAGTGACCTCAAAAGTATATAACTAAAAGTGACAGTGACCTCAAAAGTATATAACTATTCCCATATTTACACAAACACAACCTAATAATGCATAACTATCTTAAACATAAATTTACTTTCCATATGTTATGTAAACATTACCAATGCAACCATCATCATAAAAAAGCAGTGGATAAATATATGCTGAATATGTTTTTAAAATGTATTTGTTTGTGTCTTTCAGCTTTTTCCCGGTTAGGGGTCGCCACAGCGGAACTCCAGTCCGCTAATGATTGGCAGTAGATTTTTACGTGCTGGCTTGCCGGGCCTAACGTACAACCTTCAACGAAGGAACGCCCATTCATGCATGTCGTCACACAGAAGATGCTCTGAGAATCGAACGGGCAACGTCTAACTGTGAAGCGACAACGCTACCGCAGCGCCACCAAAAAATATAAAAAAAAAAAACTTATTTAAAATAACATGTTTAGAATACATTTGCATGTAATATGCATTTTATTTTTTATTAATAATATGGGTTTAATAGATATATGATCATTTAGACCTGGTATAGTGGAGGCATCTGTCAGTAATTGCCATTTTACCTCGCTATAACCCAAAATAGCTTTACAGTTACCTCTTCGAGGGTCTGTTCTAACTTGATCTAATATTGCAAACTTAAAAGTATGGCCATCCCCACATTTTTGTAATCGTCTAAAAAGGGCATTATTAGTATCCTTTCTCCTAATACAATACATATGGTCATAAATTCGTCTTTTGAAACATCTCTGATTGTCCTATGTAGTAGCATGGACATCCCATACTGCCATATAGACAACCATCTTTGAGTTACAATTTCCTTGCGTAAAGGTTATCCTGGTTTTATTCACATTCTTCAGGGTAATCCCATCATCTTCCAGAATAGCATGGCATTGGTCTCAGCTACCACATTTAGTTGCGTGTTTATTGGACCTTTAGTGGACAAAAAGGCACAAAATATTTATAATAAAAAAAATACAGGAAAATTGCTAGATAATGTTGAGAATTTTAAAAAGGATGTACCTTATCCCTGGATTCCACGCATACTGCCTTTGGTGGTGAGCTCAGTGAATCCTTTTGTTTCTGTTAACATTTGGAAAGAGGGATTAATTTACACTACTATTGATGTAGTTGATCTTTTTTCTTGTATTCCCAAACAGCAGGGTTTGGAGGGTTTTTGCAGTAGTATTAGAAAATATGGCAGTTTGGAGTGGGACCATGTCAACCTTATTCTGGAGTGTATGTCTATTGTGGTGGACCACAATTATATTTATTTTGAGGGTGAATATTATCGGCAGATCAGGGGGGTAGCCATTGGGGCTGCCTGTGCCCCCATGTATGCCAACCTGGTCATGCTTGATTGGGAGGACCCCCACAATTTCAATTGTGGGTTTTCCAAGCACATTCGACATTACTCCAAATTTTTGGATGACATATTTATCCTATGGGATGATACCCAGGAAGATTTGAATTTATTCATAGAATATATAAATGGTACTAGTACATTTTTGAAATTCACTCACATCTAATATAGAGGGAATATCATACATGGACACTTACATATCTAATGAATCTAGTGGCTTTAAGTCACGTGTGTATATATATATATATATATATATATATATATATATATATATATATAGGAAGAAAACATTTTCCAATAGTTACCTAGTATTTTCTAGCAACCATCCTCGGAAAGTAATGAGGAATATTTTTAAAGGACAGTGTGTATGGGCTGCCCGAATGACATCTACATACTTGGACATGGTTGATGAAATAAAATTCATCACTTCCCTATTCAGTGAAAGGGGATAACCAAAACACATGTTAGATGATAATAGGAAATATATTATGAAGGAATGGGGTAACAAGTTTCCACCTCTTTTAGGTGTTGAATGGGGTGAGAAAGTAATTGATGTTTTGAATGATACTGGTACTATCAGAGAGCGTGTATATTAGAATACACACCTTATGTGAACCATGTCAAAAAAATATTAACTCAAAATTGGAACATCTTGATGTCAGATAATGAAATCAAAAATATTGTAGGAGTGAAACCAATGTTCGTTTATAAGATGGGCTGTAATATCAAGCAAAGTTTAGAATAGGACAGTATAGGTAGGGGTATGGACGTATTGAATTAAACATACAACTAAATGTGGTAGCTGTCACCAGTGCCATGCTATTTTGGAAGATGATGGGATTACCCTGAAGAATGTGAATAAAACCAGGATAACCTTTCAGCAAGGAAATTGTAACTCAAAGATGGTTGTCTGTATGGCAAAGTGCATGACATGTCCATGCTACTACATAGGAAAAACAGATGTTTCAAAAGAATGTATGACCATATGTATTGTATTAGGAGAAAGGATAGTAATAATGCCCTTTTTAGACACGTAGAAAAATGTGGGGATGGCCATACTTTTAAGTTGCAATATTAGATCAAGTTAGAACAGACCCTCAAGGAGGTAATTTTAAAGCTGTTTTGGGTTATAGAGAGGTAAAATGGCAATTACTGGCAGATGCCTCCTCTTTACAGGTTCTAAATGACCATATATCTATTAAACCCATATTATTAGTAAAACATTAAGTGCATATTAAATGCAAATGTATTCTAAACATGTTATTTTAAATACTTTTTTTTATATTTTTTATGCATTTATTTATATTTATCCATTGCTTTTTTATGATGACGGTTACCTTGGTATTATTTACATAACATATGGAACGTAAATTTATGATCTGAAGTAGTTGACTTCATTCTTTCTGCACATATGGGTATATGGATCCGATTCGGATCTGTGCCGGCAAAACTTTTCAATCATCGGCTCCAAGCTCCTACCTTACCTATATTACATCACTTCCTCCTATCTAGCCCCAGATCTCGTTTGCCGCTCTATGAGTCAGCATTGTGGTCTCTGAGCTCCTAGCTAGTTGGTAAGGTTTTTGGTCCTTTATTGCTAATTGCTGAGTGTGTATACCTTCCTTTTTTCCTCCCTTACATTGCGTTTGGTCGTCGTGTTAGTCTACAAAAAAAAAACAACTTTTTTTTTATTGATAGTTATTAATTTAAGTGTTTGTGTAGTATTGTGTTACTGGTTCCCACCTCGGCCCAATCCCTGTAAAGTGTGTGTGTGTGTGTGGGGGCCCTAGGGCTTTTTCTGTCTTTGCGATGGCTGAACAGCCTAACATTCTCTTTAAAAAGTGCACAGAGTGTGGTCATAAGCTTTCCCCAGCCGATGGCCGCACTCTGTGTGTTCTATGTTTAGGGGTCGCCCATCCTTCTGCCTCCTGTGACATTTGTTCGGGTTTCAATCCTAGGGCGTTGAAGGATCGTCGGGCTAAGCTTGTGGCTAAAGGTCTGCTACCAGCTTCTGTCCTGGAATCTGCCTCGTTTTCCTCCCCAGCTGGTGACTCTGTGCAGGCAGGGACTCAACCTCCCGTCAGGCCTACTTCCTCTGAGTCATCTCAGAGAGGTAGGGACAAAAGAGAGAAGGAGAGGCACCATAAAAGAGAGGGACAGGCCCAGGAAAAGGTCTCTGGACAGGGAGTCCTTCTCCAGCCCATCTTCCAAGGTACCCAGGTCTCGTTCTCCTTGGCCCCGCTCTCCCCGTTTCTCGCCGGAGCCGACAGAGCCATCGGAGCCGAGGCACTCCCCGCTGATCTGACCCAGACCCGAGTCGGTCGCTTCCTCCAGATCAACTCGGAGTGTATCCGAACTTGATATGGACAGGCTTATGAGGAGGTTCATCCAGAACCAGATTCAGATGGGGGTCTTACCAGGGCCCTCTCCCATTGCGGAGGGTCGTCCTTCTACTATGTTCCACCCTATTGCTCCTTCCCCGATCCGACCTGATGCTTCGGGATTCCCGGGTCAGAGACCTTTCAGAGCTGTGGGGTCCGCGCCGATGGTTTTTGTTTCCTCGACGCTGGCCATCACCTTGAGTTCCTCTGATCCAGGGGATTCTCGGAGCCGTGGTCAGGGAGTCGGACCCGAGGTAGAGATCTCGCTCTTTCGGATCCCACCCTCTGTGCCCAGACTACCCCGCCAACAGCTCCGGTCCCTGCTTCGTTGCCGGGCAGAGCCTCTTCCTTATGTTTTCCAGAGGGGTGCTCTCCATCGGCATTCGGGGCAGTGGAAAGGGTCCTCTCCCAGGGGTTGAGACCTCAACTCACATCCTCGGATCCCACCCAGACCCCTATGTTTTTGGATTCTGCACCCATTTCCCTGTCTCAGGGACAGCCCGTGCCAAGGCAACCCCAGGTTGTTCCCCTCAGGGAACCCCCGGAGGCTTACGAATCCTCTCTAGAGAGTCACACTGGAGAGGAACCTCGTAAGTGCAAGTGGAGGCACTTGGACTCCCCTGAGTCCATTACCTCTGATACGGACTTGGATGAAGGAGAGGGTTCCCCCAGATCACCTTCCGAGAACGTCTCGTTCGGAGACATTATGGAGATCCTCCGCCAAAGAGGAGGTTGGTCAGCCCCCAAACCCTCTGTGGATGAGTCCGTATTCATGGAAGCCTTTGGCGTGGGTCCATCTACTTCCTGGGTCTCCCCTCCAGCTGACCCTTTGGTGGACCTCATCACCACTAGGGCGTGGAAGGATCCTGACACCGTAGACACTATACCCAAAAGGCCAGACAAAATTCTTTCTCCGCTATCAGACAGGCAGGCAGGCATGGTCCAAGGGAGCCCCGGTAGACGCTTTGGTGGTTGCAGCTGCCACAAAGAAGGAACTGGCACAGGAGAATTCCTTGGTCCATCCACCAGGCAAGGAGTCCAGGTCGATGGATCGTTTTGGGAAGCGCATGTACTTGTCAGCGACATTTTCTATCCGTGCACTGAATTACTTGGCACATGTCATTCGACTGCAGCAAGACCTTATATCGGAGCTGAGTCGCCCCCGGAGTCGCTGTCACAGCAGGAGAAGCAGTCCTTCACTGCGAAGATGGCTACACTGAAATCAGTGACTAATACCTCTATGCATCTCCTCTCTCATGCCACAGAGGGAGCCGCTAGAGCTGCTGGTACAGGCGTTGCCTTGAGATGACATTCCTGGATCAGGCTGTGTCAATTTGCGGACCCCTTTAAGGCGTTTTTCATCAACGCCCCATTCGATGGATCATCCCTCTTTGGGAAGACTGTACGTGACATGCTAACCCAGAGTGAGAAGGACGGAAAGACTTCGTCAGCTGTCGGAATCTGCTTCTCTAACACCCAGAGGTCCTATTCCAGGAACCAAAAGGGGCCAAAGAAGATGTGGTTCCTGAAATCACAATCCTTTCATGACACTCAGGAATATTTGTCCCCCAGAGGCAGAGGGGGTCACGACTGATGCCGTCCCAGAGGCAGAGGGGGTCCCAGAAACTTCAGGTCTAGGGAACCTTTTTCCGACAGACCCGCACAGCAACCCTGAGGAGTTGCCCGGCTGCTCTACTCTGGAGGCAGTCGGGGGAAGATTTTCCTCACATCCAGCTGCATGGGAGTCCATTACTGCAGACCGCTGGGTGTTAAACATCATATCCAGAGGATATTCTATCCCCTTCATTTCATGTCCCTTAACTCCAGCACGCCTTCCAGGTGTTCCACCCACTCACTGGGAGGCTGCAGCTTTAGAGGTTTCGAAGCTGCTACAAAAATGAGCCATCGAGACAGTCCCCCCAGATCAATCCGGATCAGGCATCTACTCCAGGTTCTTTTTAGTGCCAAAGAAGACAGGGGACCTCAGGCCCATTCTGGACCTGTCTATCTTCAACCTGTCGGTAGTGAAACTAAAATTCCGGATGGTCACACTGCAGTCCATTCTACTGTTTCTGAGAGAATGCGACTGGATTTGCTCGTTAGACCTCCAGAACGCTTACTATCACATCAAGGTCCACAAAAGCTCCAGGAGGTTTCTGCGCTTCCGGCTAGGGGCCAGTCACTTTCAATTCAGAGCCGTACCCTTTGGTCTCACCACAGCCCCCAGGGTGTTCACCAAGGTTGTGGCGGTCGTAGCGGCTCACCTGAGACTTCAGGGCATTCAGGTATTCCCCTACCTAGACGACTGGCTCTTAGCTGCATCCACCAAACGTCTCTTGTGTCAGGCCCTACACTACTTCCTTGGTCTGGCTGACAAGTTAGTCATCACGATCAATATCAACAAGTCCCACCTGGCTCCGGTTCAGATTATAGACTTCATTGGGGCAAGGTTGGATTTGCTTCAGTCAAAGATTTTTCTCACCCCGGAAAGGATAGAAAATCTCAGACTCCATGTATCGGCGATCTTGGATCACTCAGTAGTCACAGCAGCCAATGTTCTCAGGGCCCAGGGTTCGATGGCAGCCGCAATCTCCATCCTCCCTGTTGCATGTCTTCACACTAGGGTCCTTCAGTAGAATCTGGCAATTCAATGGTCCAGGCTAGACATTCCAATGAATTTCCACATTCGAATGAATTGGACATGCAGAATGTCACTCCAGTGGTGGCTTCAATCAGCGGACATTTTCACGGGGCGCAGCTTCCTAGCCCGTCCGGCTCAAGCCACGGTGACCACTGACCCTTCCCAGCTCAGGTGGGGGGGCACTTCCTGGGAAGAACGGTCCAAGGCACGTGATCCCCTCCAGAGACCAAGCTACACATCAATGTCCTGGAGATGAGGGCAGTGCTGTTAGCGTTGAGAGCCTTCCACTCTGTCCTACCTCCGGGGACGGTAGCCATTCAATCAGACAACATGTCTGTAGTCTGGTATATAAACAAACAGGTAGGGACCCGATCCTAACCCCTTTGTCGCGAGGCCATGAGGGTTTGGGAGTGGGCCATATTCACCAGCTGGTTTCTCATAGCAATGCATATCCTGGGACGCTCCAACATTCTAGCGGACAGTCTAAGCAGGGCAATCCTTCTGCCTTACGAGTGGTCTCTGAAACATTCAGTGGCGGAGAAGATCTTCCGTGTTTGGGGTCAACCTTGCTGCGATCTCTTCACATCTCCTTCCAACGCGAAGTGCAGCAACTTCTTCGCTCTGATCCCCCCCTCCGGGGGATGTCCCCAGGGACGCTCTGGTCCATGCTTGGCCTCCCGGGCTACTGTATGCTTATCCCCCGTTACCTCTCATTCCAAAGTTCCTTCAGAGAGCTTGCCAGCTGCAGTGCAAAGTCATTCTCATAGCTCCCTTCTGGCCGCGTCAAGTGTGGTTTCCCTTCCTATGGTCTCATATGTTGGCTCCTCCATGGACTCTAGATCCATGCCCAGATCTGATCTCTCACCCGTTGGGCTTGCCCCTGCCCAACCTGGACAGTCTCAAGCTGACGGCGTGGCTGCTCCAGTTCCCATGATCATCAGGACTCCCGGACTTTCGTCCCCCGATTAAGAATATTCTGGTAGCTTCTCTTAAAGCCTCCACTAGGAAACTACATTAGTAAGTGGAGACGTTTTTGCGTTTGGGCCTCTCAACGCAATCTGAGCCCGTTTACAGCACCCGTCCCGGTCATACTGGATTTTCTGGCTGATCTTTTTTGATCAGGCACAAGTGCTTCCACCATCAAGGTTCAGCTGGCTGCCATCTCTAATTTTCATGTGGGTGAAAATAAGGTTGCTTTGGCTTCGTCCAAATTGTGTAAAGCTTTCCTGAAGGTCACTTTCTTATTGCGACCTCCAGTTAAAGAAACAGTACCCCCCTGAGATCTGACTTTAGTCCTTCAGGCTTTGACCTCTCCCCCTTTTCAAGATAGCCGGATCAGTTCCGATGAAGTTTTTGTCATGGAAAACAGCCTTCTTGGTCCCCATCACTTCAGCCAAGAGAGTTTCAGAGTTACAGGCCTCATCCTCCTTGCCCTCCTATTTGGTTTTCTACAAGGATAGGGTTTTGCTGCGTATGAATCCTTCCTTTCTCCCCAAAGTGTCATCTGCAGCCAATATTAATCAGTCTATAAATTTGCCAGTCTTCTTCCCAAATTTCCAAAATAGAGGTGAATGTAAGCTCCATTTATTGGATGTCCATATAGACAGCTTTGTTTTTACCTCAATAGGACTAAACCCTTCCGGAAGTCGGATCAATTGTTTGTCTCCTTTTCTAAACCATTTTTGGGCGAAGCAATTTCGAAAGTGTCCTTAGCAAGGTGGATCACTCTTTGTATTGCACAGGTTTATAAGTACAAAGGTTTATCTCCTCCTGGTGTATTGAAGGCTCATTCCACTAGAGCAATGGCCACATCTGCAGCTTTTTGGTCAAGAGTTCCGTTAGACGATATCTGTGCGGCAGCGACTTGGGCCAATTCGCACACGTTCATCTCATCATAAATTGGATCTTATTTCTAGAGGGAAAGCATCCTTTGGCTCTGTGGTGCTCAGAAATATCATTTCATAGGTGCTTCCCATGAATACTAATAGCTGGGGAACTCTGTCCCATATGTGCAGAATGAATGAAGTCAACTACTTCAGATAAAGAAGTTATGTTCTTAACATAACGTTCCATCTGAGTAGTAGACTTCATTCTTCTGCACCTTCCCTCCCTCCATCCCCCTCACTTTCAGGTTTTTCCTGTTTAGGATTGTGGTTATGTTGCCTTTTAGTGTCAGCAAACTCGATCTGGGGCTAGATAGGAGGAAGTGATGTAATATAGGTAAGGGAGGAGCTTGGTGCTCGGAGCTGATGCTTGAAATGTTTTGCCAGCTCGGATCCGAATCGGATCCGTATACCCATATGTGCAGAAGAATGAAGTCTACTACTCAGAACGTTATGGTAAGAACATAACTTCTTTTTTAAGATAGTTATTATGTATTATTAGGTCGTGTTTGTATAAATATGGGTATAGTTATGTACTTTTGAGGTCACGGTCACTTTAAGCGGCGTATAATTTGTATTGAAAAGTGACTGGCGCCAGGTGCAGGCTATTTAAATGTGTAATGCTAAGTGCTGAGTATTCTTATGAAGTCCATGTTTTTAGTGGATGAAAGTGCTTAATCTGATGGAGTATGTGCAATAAATAGTGTTTTTAATGTATTCGCCTTTTGGTTCATTCTTGGTGGAGTTCGTGACATATACCGTTTTTTTATGTTTTGTGGATTCTCAGTTGACTAAATGCTTTTTTTGGATTATTAGGTGACTGTGCAAGACACCAATAGCAGTAGTGTCCAGATCATGCATAGTGACAGTAGTATTTGAAGAAGTGTGAAAGAAGGAACTTCTAAAAGATTCATCAGCATCAACACCCAGGTTTTTTTCCACTCCAGGCTTTAATGTCAAAACAATGGAAAATTCGTTGGCTGGAGATTGTCTACATGCATGCATCTGTCCTGAAGCAAGATAAGATGCATTGGATGACTGCAGAAAAAAACATGTTTATGGTTGGGTGAATGCATTGCTGTTCCGGTGTACCAAAGTGAAAGACATCATTTTTAAGATCTTATGGGAGGATCAGACAGGGTAGTCACTGCACTGCTCTGCTGGGTAAATGAAGGCAGTACCATCAGTGTAGTGCTTACCTGTCAGGGTAGATAACATCACAGGTGGTGGTTCACAAAGTTTTGCATTTCATTTATCCTGTACCTTAAAGCCACCCTTCAAGTAGGTCCTGAAGAACATAATCCCTTTGTTACAAAGAATTAAGACTTCAATTCCATTAACTAAAGTGTGTTAGTGCAGCAAGAAAGCCGCATAAAAAACATCTCAGCCTGTTGTCATGGAATCTTCAAGGGCAAGAGGGGTGATCCTCTTTCTGCTTTGAGGTGGACAGACTTGCATTAAAAATAGGTTGAAATCTCCAGGTTGCTTGGCATAGTAGTCTTGTTGGTTTGATACCTCCTATTTGGCCTCTGACACTGTACAGACCATTCATGAAACAAACAAGACTGTTTGCAAAATCTGTTCTGCAAAAATGAGATTAGCTGTCTTCAGTCATGCTTTGCATGAAACCTGTTTGAAGAATGGGATTCGTGAAGGACATTTGCCTTGATGGGGATAGCAAGAAAAAGTATCACCACTTAGCAGTCATAAAGAATTAAAAGGACAGTGAGTATTGCTTTTGCAAGATAGACTCTTGCCTTTCAGTTGGCACTATGACAGTACCTCCTTTATAAATGTTTTCTACTCAGATCTCATACCAAGTAAACCGAGACAAAACATTCTTCTGATAGTTTGTTACAGCTAACTACTGTTTGGTTGAGGCTGTTAACTCTGCTTACCTTGTGAAAAAAGACTTCCCTTGCGAATCAGTGAAATAATAGTGAATATACAAGCTCTGAGAATTTAAAATATTGTGTAGTAAGAAACTAAAAAGTAGCAGGCAGAATCTCACTAAAAAGGGGGAATCCATGTGTGTGCTTCTAAAGGATTGCAAATAAAGGACATAGCACACTGAGTCACTGTTCAAAACTATCAAGAAATAAACTTGTCTAAAAAAAGAGAGGGAGAGTATTAAGTTTTTTGTCACTTTTTTAACTGGCAGCTGTGTTTAAGGTCCCGACTGCTAGTACTTTGCTTATTTCACAACATTCTTGCTTTGTACCCTGTCACATATATGAATATATTGCGCTGTGGTGCTGCCTGTGTGAACCTCTCCTACGTGTACTTAGTAGATAGCTAACTGTATTACTATGTTTCTTACTGTGTGTGATGTGTACAGTGTATGTTTTTCATCTCTTTGCAGTCTCATACGTACATATCTTGATAACATGCTTACCATGAATAATTAACTTTGTCTATTCCGTGTTTGTTTTTCTCCTTAAGGTGATTATGTACATTGTTTTTTATTTCTACAAAATCTACAGGATTGTTTTCAGCCTGATAAATACTGTTACTTGGTTGTCAGTTTATCCCGTTATAAGCCAAGCACATGATGTTTGTGCTGTTAACCTATTTTGTTTGCTATATTGTGTTTTGTTTATTGTTTTTAAAGATTTTTTTTTCACTGGTTTCCTTTGCTAATATGCTTTACCTAGTTGTGATTATTCTGTTTAACAACAAGCAACAGCACGTCACCTTATTAGAACCTCACAGATTTGAATGTTTTAATCCTGAAGTAATAATTAGGCTTAGGGAAGCATGGCCTACCTTGGTTTTAAAAGCAGAAATATTTGATTCAGGGAAAAAAGGAGTAAGACCACATAGAAACAAAAGTTAAAGATGTAAATGACAGCCAGCAAATATGAATCACGGAGTTCTTGCTTTATCATCTGCATGTATTAAAAAACTGTTAACTTCAGATGCTTGTTTCTTTTTCATAGACGCTGGAAGAGGAGTTTGCCAGAAAACTGCAAGAGCAGGAAATGTTCTTTAAAATGAGTGGTGAATCAGAATGCCTTAACCCGTCCACACAGAGCCGAATTTCCAAATTTTACCCTGTTCCTAGCTTGCATTCTACATCATAATTTCAGAAACTTGTGCAGTTCAACTTTGTAGTGAAGAACTATATTACACCCTCACCCCAGTGGTTGTATCTTCTCCAGACAGCATCATTAAAACCTCAGCTGCCTGTCTCCTTCTTCAGTGAAGACAATCAACAGCACCCAGCTCAGAATTTTGCTTCTCGCTGGGGATTTCGTACAAGTAGATAGAGTTTTTAAACTCTTAAATTGAATGCTGTTTGCAAGACTGTTACTTTTTGATACTTGTAATCGGTGTTTTGAGGGTGGGGGATACTTTAAAACTTGGTACAGGGCTGTGAAAAAAAACTGAAGTATTTCATACTGTTTAAAAGCTTAGTACTTTGACATGATATATTCACCTTGCTGGATGTGTGCACTGTATTGAGAGAGAGAGGAGAGAATTTTATGAAGTAATCGTGACAGATCTGTACACGGTAAACCCTGGAAATATTACACAGTAGGTAGATCACTGACTTCAGAAAGAGTGGGACATGTCTGTTGTATAGTAACTGCTTCTCTGTAACATGCAGGTCACACTAAGATTTAATTTGGTGCAATCCTATCAGTTTAAGCATATCAGATTGTTTCATTGGCACTTTACTCTGCTGAGCAGTAATCACACCATGGGTCTGATTCTGGCTTTCATGCAAGACTGGGAAGTTGTGCTACTTATACTTCTGGCTGAGAGTTTTGAAGTTTGTTCCGCACATTGGTTGTGAGTCTACCTTAGCCATAGTTATGCATGGAAATGGTGTGAGATGCCAAGCATAGCATTGGGGTATGCAGTCATTAATCAAGTTTACCAAAACAGAACAGAAAGAGCTCAGGCAAACAACATAACACTCCACTGCACTTTCCCTGCTAGACTGCATAGTGGGGGGCTTTCATTTTACTAATCCTGTGCCTAAACACAAGTTAGACCCAAGCTTGTGGCTCTCTTCAATTTACTGGCAGCAGATTACTGTCAGTTTTTGTTTTCTTTAGAGCAGGATATCTGCTTCTGCTGCCAACTGTTGCTGGAAGTCCTTGCCCTGAAATTCTTTATGCTAAAATCTGTGTAAAGGGGAAGACTAAGGCAATTGAAGGTGCTCTATGTATTTTATTTAGGCCTTTATCAGCTTCACTTATGTTAGATAGCAGCTTTTGAATCATCAGAGATGGTACATCAAAGATGAATCAGCAAAGACACTTGCGTGCTAATGCACTTGTTCTTAGTCCTTTGATAAATGTCAGGTTGCTGTTTATTTACTGAGTTTTTAGCTACACACTCCACTTTTAAATTTACTATCTTATGTTAAATTATGGGCCACTTTTATAGTTCAGGATTGTGAAAGCACTGAGCTACTTTTTAATGGACTTCTGTAGACTAAAGAGCCAATTTATATCGTATTAAATTGGGTATTCTTTAAAGAAAATTAAAATACAGCAGAAATAGTTGTCTACAGAAATTGGAACTGTGATTTTTATCTCCGTCTTCTTCCTATACTGTAGTAATTGTGGAACCTGACTGGGTTTTAAGTTTCATTTTGACCATTAGTGATTTTAAGTTATTTTGTTTTGCATCTGCTGTATTCTAGTTGTGTGGCAAACCAAGTATTTGTAAGAGCAAGTATAAAATATGGCGTGGACTTGTACTTTATACTGGTAGTTTTATTTTGCCCTTTTGGCACTTTTTCTTTCTGGGTTTTCCCAGCTTACTGAATGTAATGTCTTTCTGTCATATCATAACAGTGTTGTAAAATTGTATTACAGTATACATTATGAAGGCATGTCTGTAATGTTGTACTTGTATGTTGTTAGTGACATAGTCACATGTAAATTTGCCATCACACCCCTAAAGTGTTTTTTTGCTTATATATATATATATATATATATATATATATATATATATATATATATATGCACACACATATGTAAATATACATACACGTGTATTTATATACATGTACACATAATCTGTGTATAATATATATAAAATAGTGTGCGTGTGTGTGTGTTTATACATAGAGTACCCAAGCAGATTGCATGCAATATAAACCACTTAAAAGTTGGTTTAAGAGCATGTTGAAATGTTAAGTACAGGATACTTTGGTGTTAGTACTTTTATTCTCAGAAGTACTTTGTGGATTGGGGAGGAGGAATCAGAACTGTGCATACATTGCTATGTTTAGTTTATCAGCATTGTTAATTTTGTAATATTTGTATGTGAACTGTCCTCCACTTGTAGGGTTTTGGACCTTATTGGAAGCACATTATGTAATGATCAGTGTTTAAAAATGCTTGCACCAACTGCATGTTTATATTCTTTGTACTTACTGTTGTACATAATTATTTTTGTAGTTAAAGATTTCCTTTGCAAATCATATAATTGTCTTTAAAATAATTCCAGTTGATTATTCAGAATTTTTCACATATTATGATTTGTCCGTATCCCCAGAACATTCCAAAAATATATTATTCTGGCACTACTATGCTCTTATTTTCTTTTTGACTCCTTATGTGCTATGGACACCATTATTGGTATAGGCTTTGTTTTTGACCGACTTATTTCATCAAGAATCAGATACAGATAAAATAAGGAGTTATATGGGACATTAAACCGAGGTATAATACAGGAAGAAGTACCTAGGGTTTCTTCAGGTAGTCCTCAAGGGAAAAAGGCAGAAAACTGAAAGAATAGTTAGAAAAATACTAATTCTTCAATGTATTTCTCAGCCTTTTTTTTTTCTTTTTTTTTTTTTTTTGTAAATATGTTTCGTTATCATCTAATGTCTTTTTCATCAGTTCTTTGACCAGTTGGTCTCTGATCTGGCTTCAGCCACTTTGCTAGACTTACGATCTGTAGTTGGAGCTCCTCCCCTTACCTGTAATCTTCTCTTCTCCTAGATTACCTCAGATTGTTTGCAGGTTCAGTGTTTGGACATGGTCATAAGCTTGATTATTTTGTGGGACAGATAAGCGATTTTTCCATTTATCTTGGTCTGTTTTTGTCCTTTTCTTCTCTCCTCCATGTTCTTTGCAATATTGATATATTAAAGAAGATTTAAAGGAGGATGGCATAATGGTTAAGGTGTTTACCTTACAGACACAAGGTGCAAGGTTTGATTCTCACATGGGGTAATTGGCTAGGCATGAAATGCCCCACAAGGGCAGTTAGCCTAGTACTAATCTATGATGCTTTTCTATGAAAATGTTTTCCTTTAGGTTATTTCTAACTCTGCTAGTCATTGGGCCTTGCACCTTTTGCTTTTCTTGCTACCTACCTGGTGCTACTTTTGTCTACCATTATTGGTGCTTCCTTTCTCCTTTGCACCTTTTGGGTATTAGTGTTACTATTGTTTGTGTTTCTCTCTGCTTTGTATACTTTCTGGTTGTATATTTTTTTGTTGTTGTATTGATTCCTTGTGTTGCTTTAATGGATAAATCAAAAGGATTCAAAAAATACTCCATGTGGACACAAATCCCCAAATCAGATGCCCACTCTGAGTGTGTGTGTGTCCACTGCCTTGAGGCAGTTCATCTTACCCCAGATTGTAATATTTGTACTGCATTTAATCATAGGGCTGTAGTAGAGTGTCAGAATAAGTTCATCTTGAAAAGATTACTCCCCTGCACTTCTTCACCTGGAGCTCCTTCCTCATCTAAGAAGTCTTCAGAGTCTACAAATGGAGATGCACTGACAAATCTAAAGAGTCAAGGAAGTGTTCCTTAGATTGCTCTTCTTTTTTGGGTCAGCTCCACCTGAGAAAATCTCAAGAAATTTGGATCTGAATACCACTTCCTATCCAACACCGTCAAAACCATGGGATCCAATTGCTCCTTCGGATCTAACTCAAACTAAGTCTAAGTCTCCTCAGGCCAGATCAAAGTTCTCTCCAGAGTCTTATTACTTTGAGGATTCACTCACCTTTCTTGCAGGAGACACCTCAAAGGATATCCCGTCCACCCCTCCACCTCTTCATCCTTCAGGTTATCTAGAAGTCTAACAGAAGCAAATGTGGACAGGATGAAGAGAGTTTCTTTCAGAGTTATTCCTACTCTTGTCTCCCATCATATCCGTGAGCCTACCTCCAGTAAAACCCCAACTTTTGGCTCCTATTCCAATCCGTCCACTGACTTCGGATCCTGTGGACACAAGAATTACAAGCTTGCCTGTGGTGGATCCGAAAGCATGGCCTTTGACTCAGACACTTTCTCTTCCAGATGGCACTGACTCTGTCAAATCTACAAGGATCTCAGAGCAGTAGCATGTGTGTCAGATCCAGGAGTTTGCGTTCAACTCTGATGTTTTTGGAGCCATACTTTCCTCTCAGAGCCTCAGTGTTGGACAGCTCAACTCCAGCCTCTGCATCAATGCAGAATCTTGGGGAGACTAGGTTCCAAAACAAACAAACATGATTTTTGATGACTTTTTGTATTTATTAATTATACAAGCAACTGTTTGATTCCATTTTAACATTGCTTGCCTGATGAAGCTATATTAAAAAGCACTGTAATTGTTTTACATTAAAGTTCTTTAAATTGGTACGCGTAGCGTCCAGATCTCTCTTTTTTGTTTGTTTTATTGCTTTGTATAGTGTAATCCAGTTTATTGGTCTGGCAAAACCTTGTTTTTATTTGAGATCGGGTACCAGCCTGCACAGGTGGCTTTGGATCCTGGCAGACTTGGATTTGGTTTCCCCATGGCTTCTGCCTTTGAGATGGGGTGAGAGCATTTTCCACCTTCATAAACAAAAAATCCTTGACCCCATCAGGTCCATCACTTTTTTCAGCTGTCTGTTGTAGATTCTGGGCTTTTTCATCCTGTCCCATTGGTACAGCCAGTCTGATCAAGTGGGGGAGACCATCCTCATTCAGGACTCTGGCATTTGAGTCCTCTCCCGAATCTCCCACCAGAGAGCCAGAGGCACTTAGACTCCCCACAGTAGTCTTTAACCAAAGACTTTGACTTTGATGAAGGGGAAGGGGTCTCCAGATCACCCATTGAGGATGTCTCTTTCAGTGAAATACTCAAACTTTTAAGACGTGTTTGGTCTTCTAACCCACCATTCGCAGGAGGCATTAGTGTGTTTTGAAGCTTTCAGAGCCGGCTCAGCTATGTCTTTGGTAGTCCACCCCCAGCGGACAAGATGGTGGATGTTATGTTCCACCAGGTGTGGAAGGATCCAGATGTCACAGAGCCTTTACCCAAGATGCCAGATAAATACCTCACTGCACCAAGGGATAGGGCCCATTGGAGCAAGGGTCCTTCCAGTTGTGGTGGTGGTTGCAGCAGCCACCAAGAAGGAACTCGTGGAACAGAATTCTTTTGTTCATTCCTCAACAGAGTATCCAGGTCATTGAGCAGATTTGGGAAGTGTGTCTATGCTTCAGTGTCCTTTACCCTCAGTTCACTGAACTATTTGGAACACATTGCGACATTTCTGGGTCCATGCCTGTGGGAGGACAAGAAGACTTTTTTTTACAACTGGCCACCCTCCAGTCTCTGTTGAATGCCTCAGTGAGGTTGATTTCCCACGCCTCAGAGGGAGTTTCAGGAGCTGCAGCTTCAGGAATTGCTATACAAAGGCACACCTGTATTCACCTTTGTGACTTTGCAGAGCCCTTCAAGACTTCATTCATCAGTACTCTTTTTGATGGATCCACCTTGTTTCTCTCTAAGGTGAGAGACTTTCTCCGGGAGCAATCAGGATGAGAAGATGTAATCTGCTATGGGAATTAATTTTTCTACCCTTCAGAGGACTTTCTACCAGAACCAGAGAAGAGGCAAAAAGATGTGGTTCTGAAAGATGTACAGGTCTTCAAAGCACTGCTATGGAGACAGATCCCCTGCGGCAGAGAGGGGAACTGTAGTAGAAGATATCCCCCCCCCCCCCCCACCATGGCAGAGGTGGACCTCAACATCAGAGCTTTAGAGGTCCTTTTTCTGAGAAGCCCTTTCATCACCCTGAAGGGTTGCCTGACCGCTACACTCTGGAGTCAGTCAGGTGGCACTTGTCTCTACACCCAGAAGCCTGGACAGCCATTACCTAAGGTACTTGGATTCTCAGAATAATATCCAGAGGGTATTGCATACCATTTTTTCTTCTGCCTTCCAGAAGAACAAAATAATTCCTAACATTCCACCCAGTCAGAGGAAAGCAGAGCCTGTAGATATAGAAAAAGCAGCTGAGAAAAAGTCATCCAAGTAGTATCCCCAGACCAAAACGGACCCGGAACATATTCAAGATTTTTTTTTTTAGTGCCAAAGAAGATAGGGGACCAGTTGTAGATCGTAGCAGTCTGAATCAGTTCATAAAACACTTGCAGTTCCATTTGGTCACAGTTTAGTGTGCTCTTCCACTGTTACTGAAGAATGATCGGATGTGCTCTGTAGACCTCCAGGATCCACACTATGGTATCAAGATACACAGGTACTCCAAGAGATACCTATGCTTCCAGCTGGGAGCCCGTCACTATGAATTCAGAGCCCTGCCTTTTGGTCTCAACAAAGCCCCCAGGAAGCTCGCCTAGTGCAGGGCAGTGGCCACAGCTCACTTGAGACTACATGGATTCATTGTGTTTCCTTACCTAGATGACTGGCTGTATTCTGTTTCCACCAAGCCTCTACTGATTTAGGCCATGGATTACTTGCTCCATCTGTGTGTTCAACTGGGCATCACAGTGAACTATGCTAAGTCTCATATTTCCCCTGCACAAGCCCTGGAATTCATTGGTGCTTATCTGGATATGGTTACACAGATTGCTAGCTTACCACAGATAAGGATAAACAGTCTACTGAACCAAGAGTTACACAATCTGTCTTCCTTCTCCTCCAACCAGGCTGGTATTAGTTTCATGGATCAGTGGCAACCTCTGTAGTTCTGGTAACTTTAACAAGATTTACAATAGCTGATAGGGTGTCACTCTCTGACTGCTTCTATTCGAATAACAAATATTTGCAAACAACACATTTCCTGGAAGATTCGCACAGAAGTTGCGTCTGTGGGCCGCCCAATTTTTCTTCCTACACTCATGGCCACAGTGACAATGGATTACTTGGGAAGGATGATCCAAGGTACTTGGTCTCTGTTAGAGGTCAATCTTCGTATCAATGTCCTAGAAATGAGAGCAGTCCTATTGGTGTTGCAGACATTTCAAGATGCTATTCATACGGCCGACATGTCAGTGGTCTGGTACATCAACAAACGGGGATGAACCCGGACCCACCCCCTATTTGGAGATGCAGTGAATGTAGCAAGGGGCAATCTCTTCTAGCCACTTTCTGTTGTCATTGCATAGTCCAGCATGCTATCAGACTGAGCAGATCCATTTTACTTCCTCATGAGTAGTTTCTCAATTAAGTCGGTGGCAAAAGTGATATTTCACCAAAGGGGCAACCAAGCTGTGACCTGTTTGCTTCTCCCATCAATTCCAAATGTAGTAGGCACTTTTCCCTGATCTGCCCGGAGAGGGAGTCACCAAGAAGACTGCCTGATTATTGGCCCACTGGTCTCCTCCATACCTCACCCCCTGACTCCACTGATTCCCAGCTTTGTCCAGAAAGCATTTCAGTGGAAAAGCAAGGTAATCCTCATTGCACCATTCTGACCTCATCAAGTGTGGCTGCGCTTCCTGTGGCCTCACCTCATCATCCCAGAAAGTTCCTACCAGAAAGATATGTAAGAGCAGATGGAAAAGGTTTTCTATCTGGGCCCTGCAGAGACAATTAGATCTTTTTTCAGCATCAATCCCAGCTGTTCTTGACTTCTTTGTTTTTATTTTTAGTGATGGAGCAAGTTACTTGACAATTAAGGTCCAAATTGCTGCCTTTTCTAACTTTCACTCAGGCCAAAACCATTCTTCATTGGCCTCTCTGAGCTTATGCAATTTTTTTTCTTAAAAGTACCTTTTTACTTTAGCCACCTATTAAGGATCCTATTCCTCTGTGGAGTTTAACAGTACTTCAAGCTTTGACCCAATCTCGCTTTCAGCCTTCAGCTGAGGTAAAATGAAAGTAGTCATTCTGGAAAACTATTTTCCTGATTGCCATTACATTGGCTAGATGAGTATCAGAACTCTAGGCGTTTTCTTCCCAGCTACTTATCTGATTTTTTTGTAAGGACAGGGCATCACTTCAAGAGTAATCCATCTTACCTAAGGTGGTATCAGAAACAACTGTCAACCAATCCCATCTATCTACCCGTTTTCTTTTCTAGTTTTTCCAGCAAGGGAGAATACATGCTGCACATGTTGGATGTTCATAGACAACTTAGATTCTATAGTCATAGAACTAAATATTTCAGAAAATCAGAACAATTGTTTTTCTTTTTCCAAAGCTAAATTGGCAAAACAACCTTGGCTAGATGGCTCACTGATTACATTTCCTTTGTCTGCAAGAATAAAGAATTGACATTACCCAAACCACCTAAGGCTCATTCCACCAGATCAAAGATGACCTCAACAGCTTTTTCATCAAGAGCTTCTGTAAATGACATTTGTGCAGATTCGACTTTATCTAGTGCTCACACCTTTATAACTCATTATTAATTGGACATTTTATCTTGGAGTAGAGCAGCATTTGCTCTGCTGTACTCCAGAATATCCTTCCATGAGGACCACCCAAGGTTTCTATATCTGAGGATTCTGTCCCATCGGTTGAGAAATGGATGAAAAAGATGACAACAGATATAAAATGATGTGCTTGCCATAGCTATGCATCTGTGTTTTAATCCTTCCTCAACCTCCTGTCCTCCAGCCCCCTTCCAGTTTTTTATAAGCTCCTAGGATGTCCTGAGGGATATTTCCTGTCAGCCTTGCCGCATGAGCTCCTGTCATTGTCTTCCTCCTCTTCTCCTTCCTTTTCTTTCTGCTGTAGGTGGTATACAGTTTAGTTTAGAATATGGACATTTATTGGTTAGCTGACTGGAGCACAAACTAGATGTGAGGTAATTTGGGAGAAGAGAAGATTGTTGGTAAGAGGAGGAACTTGAGCTGCAGAGGTCAAGTCTAACAAAGTGGCCAAAGCTGGATCCAAGACACATTGGTTAAGGAACGAAGAAAACAGACAACATAGATGCATAGTTATGGTGAGTGCATACATTTTATTTATATATTGCAGAATATCAGTTTGTTTATTTCCCATTTATTTTCTCTGCTGTAACTCTAAATGTCATCAGTGTGTTAAGTCCTGATGTATGAACCTTTTTTCCACCTTGTGTTGCTTGATGTTCCAGAGTTTTTCCCAACAATCCCACACACTGCCCCTTTCACACCAGTCTTTTGAGCCCACACTTGAGAACTTTAGCCATTTGTCTCATACTGCTAAGTACAGTGTAAATATTTGGTAGACTAGCAACATGATTAGTTCAGATAAATGTTGAGTTGCCAAATGAAAACGCATCAAAAATGTTCACCAAAATTAACTTCTGTAAAACTTAGAAGACAATTTTTCATGGGGGGGGTTCAAGCCCTCCTTTTACCCCCTGGGGGGCATTCCACACACACCCTAGACTTGTATATACCAACTCCGAGGTTGCACACCAGCGAATAAAAAGGCAAACTCCACTGTTGGCATAATTAGGTTTGGTGAACAGTATTTATTATTTTTGTGTTTGCTGAAACTGCCTTCATCAGCCTGACACCCTCCTGATTGTTCTTGCTACTGAAATAAATGCTGGATCATTCAATAGCATCTACCTGGTGAACATTTTAATGGTGTTTCAAGGCAGTTTTACCACTGATAAGCATCACAGTCTCATTTATTTTATATTGCTTATTTTGTTTGTTGTCCTTTGTTTTCTGTGAGTGTAGCAGATGTCTCTCCACCTCAGTCAGTAAGCTTATTTTTTTTTATGTGTTGTGTGCAGAGTATTTGTAAATGAAGTCCAAAATAAAAGAAACATTTTCAGCTTGACTTCTCCATTTAACTACATCATGAAATGTGTTTTCAGTAGACATATCATGCTTGTCCTCTGTCTGCATTCTTGGAGGAGAGAGTATGACATTCCCTTATCTACATTTTGCAAAATTCAATAACAGTACGAGGTTATGAAAACCTTACCTACATGTGTATTAGAAACTAGCTAAGATGTAAAGTAGAAAGTTCAAAGATCTTAACACGTCAACATCTGCACAATATTGATATTAGCTGCAAAGATGTCAGCTTGGAACAAACTAAACATATGTCAGAGATTTTCATTTTAAGCTACTGCTTCCATTCATGTTCTTCCCAGAACTGAAAAATGTTTACTGTATGAGAAGGAACTGGAATTTTGTTTTCTTTCCGAGTCCTGTACCCTCTGAACTGATGAACATAAAACTGATACAGGTTATTTTCACTGGAGAAGATGAGATGATTATTAAAGGTCTTGCTTGCCTGATAAAGGGAGGCTGTCTAAAATAGGAAGAGATGCAAAATAATAGCCAAGAAGAAGGCCTTTGTGCTTTGGTGTTTCAAAATTTGTAGGCCCACCTCTCATGCAGCAGATAGAAATGTCTGCTCTCCCTGCTACAGACATCTCATCTACTTGGCTTCTTTATCAGTGCTGGATTTTCTCAGTGATGACTACAGCTTTCAGTCCCATTTCTTTATCAGTCATGCACACAAAACATAGTTTAAATCAGTGGTTTCAAACTCAAGTTGATCAAGAACCAGATGAGGAAGACTCCTACTGATCGAAGGGTCAGCCAAAAAAAAATGTTTTTTTAGGCACACACAAAACATGCAAAATGTATTTTTAATATTTCACTGCAGAAAAAAAGGACACCAAGTGTATCATACTAGAGACTTGTGTGCACTTCTGCTTTGACAGTCTGTGCATGTCAAGAGTTAGAGGCTGAAGAAGAAATTCAGAAGATTGCTGCAAGGTGACCATATCTCTGTTGATTGGTACTTTGAGTTTTTAGAGATCATGGTTTGTAGCTTAAGTACTACTGAAAAAGGCTCAGCGTCTTCATAAAGTTGTTGTCCAACTTTGATTTAAAATCTGTGCTGCATTGCAGGTCTATAAGCTCCATTTGTAGGTCATTAGGAATGTTGTCAACTTCAACAGAGAACAAATCTGTAGATGGATGGAAATGTACACTGTGGGTTTTGAAATACAAAAATTGATTCTCTCAGTCTTGAAATAGCTGATCTATGAAACTGTATAAGCAGTTACAGTAAAAGATGCTTCCAACTTTTCTACCATTGGACCAGATTGCAGTAAAATGACAGAGGTTGTTCTTTGGCAGTTGCTTCTTCAACAGTCTCATTTTGGTGGTGAAGACTGTCACACTGGCCTGCATCACTGTAATTATCTGTTCAGGACCTTGGAACTTGAGATTAAGTGCATTCAAATGATGTGTTATGTCCACAGGGAAGGACAGTGTATCACCAAGCTGTGGGAAGTCCATGTTCCTGTTCTCCATGATTACTTTAATTTCTATTCTTATGTCTAAAAACCTTACCAACACATTTCCAAGACTGAGCCAATGTACCTTTGTAAAGTACAGAATGCCCCCATAACTGGAGAATATCTTGGAGAAATGCAAGAAACTATTGTTGCTGCAAGCCGGTTAAACAAATGTAAGTTACGCATTTAATAACCACTGACATCACTTTCTGAAAATTTAGTAACTTTGTGAATCGTACCCATTGAAGAAGAATGCAGTGCAAAGCTATAGATGTCTTTAAATTTTCCTGTTCCAACTTTCTCTTTTCTAGGGCTACATTTTTATTCCCAGACATTGATGGGGCACCATCTGTGGCTATACCAGTCAATCCATGCCAGTGCATTCTCAGTTTGCATCACACACTTGAAAATATAATTTCCTGTTGTCTGTCCATGTAAAACGGTCAAACTCAGTGACTCTTCAGTGATTTCAAAGTCAGCATTCACACCCCTGACAAAAATAGCTAGTTCTGCAGTGTCAGTGATGTCAGTACTTTCATTAAGAGCTACATAATAAACAAAACATTTGGTTGCTTTTTGACAAGACTGATGATAAATATTCAGTGTTATCTCAGTTATCCTTTGAACATTGGTATTTGCAGACAAACTGCTATTCAAAAATAGGTACTTGTCTGGACAAATGGTGTCGGCCATGAAGCTTGCAGTCTTTCATAAAATCACCCTCTGTAAAAGACTTCCACTATTTAGATGTCTTTTCACACTTAACATAATTTGCTGTAACTGATGAATGTGCTTATTTTTCTACTTGTATAGATTTTCTGTGTGTGTGTTTGTGCATTCATACTAGTCGTTAATTGTTCTACCATCTCAGCTCTTTGCTCACTCTGGTATTTTGCATGAGCATCGCTATGCTTGGTTTTCATTATATCTTAACTTGTACTCCAACCTTATACATGCATATCAACCATATTGCACTTTCAACCAGTAAATAATTGGCTAGACACTTCTGTTAATACTGCTGTTGCTCAGAATCAACTTTTCTTTTTAATTGTGACTGCTTTTCTTGATGGGGTTATTACTGGTTTGCTGAAGCACTGTGAAAAAGGAGACAATGTTCAAGATTTCTATTTTTGCCTTCATTCACTGCATGCCCCCTACCCCCCCCCCAAAAAAAAAAAAAAAGAAACCATTGATTTCACAAGTGTAGGTGGAAAAACTGAAGGTCAGTACAGGCCACAAATAAAAGGAATGATCCATTCTAACAAAAATGTGGCTATCACTGAAGGAAGGTGAGTGAAACGCTTTCAGTGAAGGTACAGAAAGTGAACCATATGCATAAACAATTCCACAGCACATCACTTGTAACAGCTTTCTCATGAGCACATTATTCACTTAAAATGTTAATAGAATAGCAACTTTTGCATTAACATGCATTTTTAAAACTTGTAAACTCCTATGCCTGACATTACTGACTTGCTGCAGTCCTTAGTGCAACGTCCACAGAGGTTCCTCACTAAAAGAATACAGGGTGTAAGTAATATGTCCTATGCTGACCGTCTCAAGGTCCTGTCTCTCTATTCTGTCTCCTACAGGCTTTTGAGGGGAGATCTATGTCTGGCATACAGGCATTGTCAGACCCCACTCTGATGGACCTCCTGCATATCCACAAAAAATTACCCATTCTAAAGATTTAAACCTTGTCTGTGATATAAATAGGACCTGCTGGAGAGAGAGTTATGCATCCCAGAGACTATCCCGTCTGTGGAACAGGCTCCCCATCCATGTGAAGCAGAGTTCCTCCCTAACCCAACTCAAGTGCAACTTGGACAGTTGGATGGGAAACCGGAAATTCATCCCTGGTTTGGCACCTATGTCTCTAATGCAAACAGGTAACCTGTAAATGGTTCCATCTCCCAGGCCCATGCTTACACTTATCAAGGGTGTCAGAACTTGTCAGAGATTTGGGATGCATGGCTAGGCTTAAAAAGGCCCTTGTGGTCATTAGCCTAGTAAACACTTATGAACCTAAACATGTATTTTTTTTGTTTCATCTATTTGCCCTGAACCAACATTCAAGAGAAGCTCATTTCACAAATGTACAGAATGTCTACCGTCGAGTGTGTATATGCTAACTACAATCACCAGTGAGAGAAATTCTTGACACCTAGGTGTGAGATAAGAAAAGGACATACTTTAGATAAAAGATGCCAAAGTAAAATGAACTTGCAAACAAAGAATCCCGTTTAACAAAATACTTCAGAAAATATAAATTAATCTAAGCTTGTACCAATACAGTGAAATACCAGGTAGTATTGGAAGTCATTATGCCAACACACAAAAACTATCCATGCTGGCTATTGTTCTACAGCAAAGGAGCAGATGTTCTTCATGTTTCACTGTTGCAGTCATCACGTTTGGGTTATCCCAGCCAGGGTAGCCCTCGGCTGGCCCGAGTAACAGAGGCTTAGTATTTCTGCGTTGGTTGCTGATGCTTGTGTACTGACGTCAGGTCATCAGTAGTATAAAGTAAGGCAGCCGATGCCATTACATCAGTCTTTCTTGTATGTGGAGCCCGAAGCAGTATGCACGAGTGCCGGTCGGTCGCTACCTGAGTTTTCGTCTCTGAATTGAAGTCGAAGTCTTCTAAAGCTAAGTACCCTGTTGGGGATCCTTTTTTTTTTCACTAACCTATGTCAGAAAAAGTTAACAATTGTCTCACCTATGGAAAGCAAATACCACACCGAGACTTACACTCATAGTGCATCACTTGTTTAGGCCAAGACCATGACGTACCCCATTGTCGCTTCTGTGCTTTGTTCAGTGCCAGAACTGTCCATTGTCGGGCCCTTATTGTAGCCAAATATTTTCATTTACAGTCTTCAAATTCTGATATGGCTTCGGTAAGCCATCTGACAGCAGATCTTCCAAAAAAACTTAAAAGATAAAGACAGAGACAGACCGCACAGTTCCAAACCTACCGATGATGCTTCCGTTAAGCTAGTCATAAGTCCTCCGGTACTCAGTGAGGAGCTTTCGCAGCCCCTGATGCCTGCTTCTGTTAATTCGCAGGCTGCTACCGAGACCTTTTCAGAGTCTGGTATGCTGCAAAACTCTTCTTCGATTAAGGCCACTGAGCAGGGACTGACTTCCGAGGAAGTCCTTCGCACTGCTGAATCTCGACAAACCGAAGTCTTCTTTCGCGACTACCATTCTTTCAAAAACCGAGTTTCTTAGGCCCAAGGTCCAAATGACACCCAAGGAACCGACGGCCCACTCTCAGGCGCTTGCTACCTTGCCTCAGTCTCAAATGCTTACAATAGCAGAAGACATTATCATGCTGATCAGGGGAAGCCAAGCTACCCCCTCAAAAAGGAAAAGAGATCTGTCCCCTGTAGTTTTGTCTGAACAAGAGTCAGATGAATCTGATGCATCTGACTATTAAGACATGCAGCCTCTCTCCTCTTATGAGGATTCTAGAATAATAAGGGAAGTAGAAGTAAGCAGCCAAACTCCACAGGTAAGAAAAGTAAAATTTGAGCGCTTTTGTCTCCAAATATAAGACTTGCTAAATTCCACAGGTACGAAAAGTAAAATTTATTGAGCGCAAGTCTTGTATTTGGAGACGAAAGCGCTCAATAAATTTCACTTTTTGTACCTGTGGAGTTTGGCTGCTTACTTCCACTTCCCTTATTATTCTTGGTTCTTATGAGGATTCTGATGCAGAAGACTCCATTCCTTCAGCCTCTTCCCCCAGAGGATTTTTCCTTTGGGGAAACCCTGCATACTTTAAGGGAGCATTTCCAATGGGAAAGTCAGGGAATTCTTAGATCTTCCACAACACAGACCCTTGGCCATTCCCCCCAGTCCTGGATGTTGTGGATGATGTTTTCCTTTAATCTAGCTTGACTCCTGATGCCCTACCTCCTGCTCCCAGAAAACCAGACACGTATTATAGAATCCCTGACTCAGATAAATATCTCTTTAGAAATCCAACAGCTGACCCCAAGGCCATTTTTCAAGGGCCAAAAGGGATTAAAGCAACCTCTGCTAAGAATCCCACACCCTCAGACAGGGATTCCCGAACATTGGACAGATGGGGTAAAAAAGTACACCTCAGCTACTGTTGCTATCAGGGCACCAAATTGTCAGTTCCATATGCTGACATTTCAGTAACATACCCTGAAAATCCTTAAAAAAATGTCTTCCCTTCCTGCTTGGGCAGAATCCAAAGATTTACAAGACTTAATACTTTCTGCAAGCCAAGTAACTAAACACACTTTGCACTGTGGTTTTGACACCCTAGAAGCTTCTTGCAGGGCAGCAGTCACTGGATCTGTCATTAGAAGACATGCATGACTTAAGGAACCAACCCCTGCCAGACCATGTCAAATCTAAATTGTTGAATGCCCCCTTGCACAAAGATAACTTATTTGGCACTAAGGCAGAAGAGGTCTTAAAAAAAGATGGAAGAAAAAGCAAAATCTATGCAAACAGTTAAGGATTTCCAACCACCTAGGTTCAGCAGGCATTGTTCCTCCAAGCACTGGTTCTTTCCTCCTCTGAGTAAACCAGCCCAGCCTAGGCCCCGTGGAAACACTCCCCCAGACAGCAGCCCCAGGGAATGCAGAGATCTAAGCAGTGGACTACCTCCACTTCAAAACCAGGGAGTTCTAAGCCACCCCCTTATGGTAAGAACTCGCAATGCCTCTCCTCCTCCTCCCCCCTCTCCCCACCTTCACTTACCTCTAGGAGGAAAACTCTCATTTCACTCAAGCACGTGGGCCACCATAACTAAGGACCAATGGGTTCTAAACATTGTGTCACAGAGATACAAATTTTCCTTCCATACCCTTCCAACCCCAAAAGGGGTTCCCAGACCTACCACCAAATCAATGAGCAGAGGCTCAAAAGCAAATCCTTTCCCTTCTCTCTATGAGAGCAGTAGAGCACGTTCCTGCTATACAGATAGGCCAAGGCTTCTACTCCAGACTTTTTCTGGTGCCCAGAAAAGGGGGCACCTGGCGCCCCATCCACGATCTATCAATTCTGAACACATTCCAGGTGATCCCAAAAATCTAAAATGCTCACCCTCCAGCAGCTGCTACCCATGCTCTCCAAGGACGCTTGGCTAGCCACCCAATATATAAAAGAGGCCTACCTCCACATTCCTATCAGGGAATCATGCAGGAAATATTTCTGCTTCAGAGCAGAATCTCAACACTTTCAGTTCTCTGCACCTCCCTTTGGCTTATCTAATGCTCCCAGCGTTTTTACAAAATGTCTGGCTCCAGCCATTGCCTTTTGCAGACAAAGAAATATTCAGATTTACTCATACTTAGACGGACTCATTCAGGCAGACAACCAGGAAAAACTGCTCAAGCACCTGGCCTTATAAATACACTGCTTACCTCCATAAGATACACAATCAATGGAAAGAAATCCATACAGCTGCCCACCCAAAGGATAATCTTCCTGGGAGCAAGCCTGGACACAGCATCCCAGATGGCATTCCTTACACCAGAGAAGCAAATTTTGCAGACAACCTACTTCTCTCAACTAGCCTCCAGGCCCCAGCTATCTGCAAGAAAGATCCTGCAAGCTCTGGAGTTCATGTCATCTTTCATACTACTCATTCCATGTGCTGGACTGCACATGAGAAAACTTCAGTGGTACCTAAAGCGCCTTTAGTGTCAACACTCTCAAGACCTGGAAACTCTTCTACCTATAATTCCTTGCCTCAGAAAGGAATTTCTTTGGTGGGCAACAGCATGCTCCCACAACAAGGGACTGCCCTTCTCCCCACCCCCCGCACCCAGACCCTCACCACAGATGCATCACACTATGCTTGGGGTGCACACCTGGATGGCAGGTGCATACAGGGCCAGTGCAGCCCTCAGGAAATCCCTCTGCACATCAGTCAAAAAGAGGTGATGACTGATAGTTTTCAAACCCCTTCTTTCTCCAGGGGTTCTGCTGATCAAAACAGACACCACTCTGATGTGGTACATCAACAATCAGGGAGGGACTCACTCCTATCCTCTATGCAGGCTGGCCATGACCCTTTGGCTCACAGCCTCTTCCGTGCAACTACACCTGTTAGCACAATTCATACCAGGCTCTCTCAGCTCTGTGGCAGACCAATTAAACAGAAACCTTCTGGACCCACACAAGTGGCAACTCAACAGAACTAATAACTCAGAAATGGGGAACCCTGAAGGTCGATGTATTTGCCTCCCACACCAACCATCAGCTCAGAAAATTCTGCACCAGGGAGCATCACTGCAAGGCGTGGAAAGTGGATGCCCTGTCCTTCCCCCTGGGTCAATCTATTGGTCTATGCCTTTCCTCCTCTACCCTTCATCCCCAGGGTACTGCTCAAAATAAGGGAGAAAAAAACAAGGACCATTCTTATACCTCCAGACTGGCCCCAACAACACTGGTAACCCTTGCTATGCAGCCTGTCCCCACTGCCTCCATGCCATCTTCTTCAGATTCCAAACCCCCTGACCCAGAGGGAAGGGGAATTCATACATTCCAAATTGCAGACACTCAGTTTGGCAGCTTGGCCTATTCCCTATGCCCGAACCAATCAGCCATTCTAAGTAAACAGGTTCTGGATTTTATCTGTGAGGCCAGACGTCCTAGTACCGGAAAGTCTTATGCAGATAAATGGAAAAGGTTCTGCACCTGGATCCTGGCTAAGGGAGCCAATACAGTACAGCCCTCCAACCCTCTCAACATAGATTACTTAGCTGACCTACTACACAGTGGCCTCTCTTTCTCCTCTATAAAAATTCATGCCTCTGCTATTTCTGCTAATTTTCCCACTGAGCAGCCCTTTTTCTCTCACCCTTTGATCAAACCATTCCTCAGAGGGGCTAACACCTTGAGGCCCCCAGAAGGGCACCAACGCCAGCTTGGGACCTTAACTTTGTCGTGGAAAAGCTTACCCTGCCCCCTTTTGAACCAGCTTCTTCTGCAGAGATAAAATTTCTCTCCTGGAAGACAGCTTTCCTTCTGGCCATCACTTCAGCCAGAAGAGTCTCTGACCTGCAAACACTCATGGCTATGGAACCCTTCATCATCTTCCATGCAGACAGGGTATCCCTCAGAACTAACCCATCCTTCTTGCCCAAGGTGGTGTCCAGTGTGGCTCTCAACCAATCCATTGATCTGCCCACCTTCTTTCCTAATCCCCAGAACAAGGGGGAAAGGCTTATTCACTTTCTAGATGTGCAGAGACAGCTCAGATTCTATCTGGACCGGACTAAATCCTTCAGAAAGTCTGATTAATTACTGGTTAGCATTGCTGCAGGGGCAGAAGGCAAAGCCATCTCCAAGCAAACCATTTCCAAATGGATAGCACACTGCATCCATTTCTGCTACAAACAGCATGGAAAGTCTCTTTCTAAGGGTCTATAGTATATCCTCGAACGCTTAAAAAAGCGAACGCTGATTGATCGAACTTATTTTCGTGAAACTGCAAAATATCGAAGCAGCAGAAACTCAGATTTTTTCCTAGGGAAGGAATTTGGTTGTCCGTTTCTGTTGCTTCGGTATTTTCAGTGTTATGGTGGAAAGTTACCGGTCAGATTCAGGTAAGTGTGTGATTGTGTGGATGTGAGTGTTAGGGTGATTTAGGTGAGTTAGGGTTAGGGCTCGGGTTAGGTGTGTGTGCGATTGAGTGGACATGGGGGTTAGGGCGGATTTAAGTGAGTTAAGGTTAGGGAGCGAGTGAGGTGAGTGTGCGATAGTGACGGACCTTAGGGTTAGGGTTTGGGTTAAGGTAAGTGGGTAGTTAGTGGTGTGTGCATAGTTTAGTGTAGGGCTAGGTATCAGATTTTAGGTGTATGTGTGTGGATTTCTGTTTGGTGTGCTTGTGTTGTGTGTATGTGTTTTGGATCAGCGATTTTTTTTTTTTTTTTTTTTTTTTTTTTCCCCCTGGGAAAAAAATCGCTGATCTGACAGTTCGAGATTATAAGCTTTTGCTTAAATTAGGTTGATCAATCAGCGTACGCTTTTTTAAGCGTTCGATGATATAATATAGACCCTCTTTCCAAGGGGGTGTGGACACACTCCACCAGAGCAGCCTCCACCCCTCCAGCTTTCCTAAGAGACATTCTTGAGGCTGCCACCTGGACATCTGTTCACACTTTTACCAAGCATTACCACCTGCCTCTCTCCTCCAAATCTAGGGCAGGGTTTGCCTCTGCAGTCTTGCAGGGCATCTTTGCCAGCCCATAGTTTCCTTGATTGCCTCCACCCATTTCCTCAGCTTTGGGAATCTACCCAAATGTGATGACTGCAACAGTGAAGCACGAAGAACATAGTACAGTTGTGTACACTCACCACAAATGTTGATGTTTGAGTGTATTCACTGTTGCAGTCCTGGATTCCCTCCCTCCATTCCCCTTTATTCTCTTTCTTTCCTTACAAGGGACTCTTTGGTATTTATTTTCTACTGGTGGAGTTCTTCTACTAGAACCTGCCCTCCTACTTTGGGGGCTCCTGACAGGTTAGGGCAAGAAAAACTGATGTAATGGCGTCGGCAGCCTTTCTTTATACTACTGACGACCTGACGGCAGTACACAAGTGACAGGAACCGAAGCAGAAATACTAAGACTCTGGTATTTGGGCCGGCCGAGGGTTACCCTGGCAGGGATAACCCAAATGTGATGACTGCAACAGTGAATACACTCTAACATCTACATTTATGGTAAGTGTACACAACTGTACTTAAATCATGGCAATTTATGCTAACACACAATGGTCTTGAATAAACTTAAGCAAATGAAATCATCATGGGATGCAAATGAGAAACTATATAAAACAGTGTAAACTAATGAATCCTTCTCCCACATATTAACAGTTATGAATCACCTACATATTCGTAAGTCAGAGAGTAACAGAACTACAAGGTCTAGGGACCTGAATTTGGTCTGTGACATGAGCAGAACATGCTGGAGAGACGTGTCCCAGAGACTGCCCCTCGTATGGAACACACGTCCCATCCATGTGAAGCTGAGATGGTCTATTATCCAGTTTAATCACAACCTAAACAAGTGGATGGGGAATAGGAAATTTACACTGGGCCTGGCACCCCAGGTCTCTTATGGACAGACGTAATTTATAAATGCCCACCTTCAATGCCCTATTTGGATGCTGGGACATATCATTATTCTTTCAGAAAACTTGGTTAGGTCATTGGCCTAGTAACAGTCTATGAATATACAAGATTAAAAATGCATCCTCTGGATCACAGCATCAGAACCGAGTTTCTGGCACAATTTCATTGACTGAGTATACCCAAAAATATTTCACATTGTTAAGAAGAAAGAGGTATTTTCCTATTAAAAGATCAGCATACACATTGACATTCAAATCAATACCTTTATCATCCTTGAAGTTTCACCTTTTGTCTTGAACCCTAATTACTACGTCAGAAGAACAAGCCCATCTGTATATCCTGATTACATAGCAATAGAAATATCCTTACCAGATGTTGGATTCACTGCAACATTGTGAAACAAAAGTTGTTACAGTGCCTTTAGCAGGCTGGCTTTTTACTTGCAGAATTCCATCTCTAAACTCCCCATCTTTTATCACTAGGAATTGTGCCACCTACCCCTTCCTTCATACATGGAAAAAGTCCCCATATCCCAAGGCAAAAATATTCAAAGGGATGGTGATTATACTCCAGTTAATCTCCAAAAATACTGCTTCCCGCCATTCCTGCAAACAGACTTTGCTGCTCATACACCTCTGGCATTCTACTAATCCTCTGAGTAAAGAAAGGTGTAATAGGCAGCCCAACTTTTATTTACATCAGTGTAGGGTATCCCAACAAATGACAGCAATCTGGCAGATCCATTGGAAGGGTAGATAAATTTCTCAACCCGAATTGTTTGCTGTGAGGCAGCAAGAAAATGTCTAAGAGAGGTGTTGAAGTAGTGCAATAGGCACAAAGTAGTTAAAGTGGCTGGATAAAATGTGGACTGAATCACAATATTATTAAAAGTGTATGAGGGTCAGTCCCATGTTGTTTTGGGGCCACATTTGGCCCAAGGGCTAGCAGTTTGAGAGTCCTAGTTTAAATCATCTTGCCCAACTTGCATTCCTTTGGTTCCTTCCAGTCCTCATTCCACACTGTTTTGTTGAAGAATCATCCTTCTTTTTCAGTACCCTTCTTTTCCTGAAAAAGTATAAAACTCTGAGAGCCATTTGTGGCCAAAACTCCTTCAGAATGCCAGTAACTAAATCAAGTCTAAATAATGGCCGGCTGCTTTAATATCTGCATAGCTGGGAGTTTGAAACATTCTGCATACTGTCTGCTAAAACTGTAGCCAGCAGTGGTGCTTATCTTTTTGTGAATTCATGAGACAGGCTCCCTCCTTAGATTTTCTCAGTAGTTTAATGCTCATTTATGACATCTGTTCATTTTATTTTTTATGTTTCTAGGTTATGGATACGTGCATGCAAACAAATACAATAATACCCTTCTGTCTTGCCAATATACCAAAACAGTCATCCCCATAATAAGAGTACAGGTTATTCGTAAAAAATGTAGACTATTTGCTTTAATATAATTTGGTATTCCATGCATCTGCTACTCTGTTAGAGAGCCAGTTAGTACACCTCTCATTCCTATATAATCTTCTGCATAGGTTGTCTAATGTTTCTGTACTACTATTTTAAAATCCCAAACATTCCCTGAGGTATTTGTCTATAAATGCGCTAAATACCTGAATAAGGTCTCCTCTTAAATATCTGTATAAGATCTGGTACAAGTTCAGATATTTCACTCTTTCATAACAACTTAAATTTTCCGTGTATGCCCATGGTATCTCTTTATTGGTTTGTTAGTTTTTTTGCTATATTTACATATCTTAGTGCAGGTCCGTGTTTGGGTTAGGACCTTTTCTTCCTTCTTCTTTTGGCTGCTCCCATTTGGGGTCGCCACAGCGGGTCATCTGTTTCCATTTCTTCCTGTCCTCTGCATCTTGCTGTGTCACACCAACCACCTGCATGTCTTCTCTCACCACATCCATAAACCTTATATTAGGCCTTCCTCTTTTCCTGTTACCTGGCAGCTTCATCCTTAGCATCTTTTTCCCAATATACTCTGCATCCCTCCTCAGCACATGTCCAAACCAACGTAATCTTGCCTCTCTGGCTTTGTCTCCAAACCTTCCAACCTGGGCTGACCCTCTAATATACTTATTCCTAATCCTGTCCACCGTCGTCACACCTAGTGCAAATCTTAACATCTTTAATTCTACCACGTCCAGCTCTGACTCCTGCCTTTTTGTCAATGCCACTGTCTCCAATCCATATAACATAGCTGGTCTCACTACCCTCTTGTAGACCTTCCCTTTCATTCTTACTGGTACTTGTCTGTCACAAATCACTCCTGACACTTTTCTCCACCCACTGCATCCTGCCTGTACTCTCTTTTTTCACCTCTCTTCCACACTCACCATTACTCTGAACTGTTGATCCCAAGTATTTCAACTCATCCACCTTCGTCACCTCTACTCCCTGCATCCTCACCATTCCTCTATCCTCCCTCTCATTCACACACCTATATTCTGTCTTAGTCCTGCTGACCTTCATTCCTCTTCTCTCTAGAGCATATCTCCACCTCTCCAGGGTCTCCTCCACCTGTTCCCCTACTCTCACTACAGATCACAATGTCATCTGCAAACATCATAGTCCACGGGGACTCCTGTCTGATCTTGTCTGTCAACCTGTTCATCACCATTGCAAATAAGAAAGGGCTCAGAGCTGATCCTTGATGTAATCCCACCTCCACCTTAAACGCATCCGTCACTCCCACTGCAGACCTGAACCACTGTCACACTACCCTCGTACATATCCTGTACCACTCTTACATACTTCTCTGACATTCCTGACTTCCTCATACAATACCATAACTCCTCTCTAGGCACCCTGTCATATGCTTTCTCTAAGTCCACAAAGACACAATGCAACTCCTCCTGACCTTCTGTATACTTCTCCATCAACACTCTGAGCAAACATTGCATCTGTAGTGCTCTTTCCTGGCATGAAACCATACTGCTGATCAGTGATCATCACCTTCCTTCTTAACCTAGCTTCCACTATTCTTTCCCATAACTTCATGCTGTGACTTAGTTTAATCCTGCTGCCATTACTACAGCTCTGCACATCACCCTTATTCTTAAAAATTGGTACCAAAACACTTTCTCCATTCCTCAGGCATCCTCTCACTTTCCAAGGTTTCATTAAACAATCTAGTTAAAAACTCCACTGCCATTTCACCTAAACACCTCCATGCTTCCACAGGCATGTCATCTGGACCAACAGCCTTTCCATTCTTCATCCTCTTCATAGCTATCCTTACTTTGTCCTTGCTAATCCACTGCACTTCATGATTCACTATCTGCACATCATCCAACCTTCTCTCCCTCTCATTGTCTTCATTCATCAGCCCCTCAAAGTCTTTCCATCTGCTCAACGCACTGTCCTCACTTGAGTACGTTTCCCCCATTATCCTTTATCACCCTTACCTGCTGCACATCTTTACTAGCTCGGTCCCTCTGTCTAGCCAATCGGTACAGGTCCTTTTCTCCCTCCTTAGTGTCCAACCTTTCATACAACTCTTCATACACCTTATCCTTAGCCTTCGCCACCTCTCTCTTTGCCATGCACCTCATCTCCTCATACTCCTGTCTACTTTCTTCATCTCTCTGACAATCCCACTTCTTCGCCAACCTCTTTCTCTGTATATTCTCCTGTACTTCTTCATTCCACCACCAGGTCTCCTTGTCCTCCTCCTTTCCAGATGTCACACCAAGCACCTTTCTAGCCATCTCCCTTACTAGCTCTGCTGTAGTTACCCAACTATTTGGTAACTCTTTACTGCCACCCAGTGCCTGTCTTAACTCTTCCCTGAACTCCACCTCACAATTACCCTTTTTCAATTTTCACCATTTGATCCTTGATGCTGCCCTCACACTCCTTCTCCTCTTCTTGATCACCAGTGTCATCCTACAAACCACCATCCTATGCTGCCAAACTACACTTTCCCCTGCCACCACTTTACAGTCTCCAATCTCCTTCAGATTGGCCCTGATTCATAAGATATAATCCACCTGTGTGCATCTTCCTTCACTCTTGTATGTCAACCTATGCTCCTCCCTCTTGTTAAAATATGTATTCACCACAGCCATGTCCGTCCTTTTCACAAAATCCACTACCATCTGACCTTCTTTGCTTAACACCATACCTACCCATCACTTCCTCATCCCCTCTGTTCCCTTCACCAACATGCCCATTGAAATCTGCTCCAATCACCAGTCTCTCACCCTTAGGTACAGTCATCACCACTTCATCCAACTCACTCAAAAATTTTTCTTTCTCGTCCATCGCACACCCAATTTGTGGAGCATATGCACTAACAACATTCATCATTACACCATCAATTTCCAGCTTCATAAACATCACTGTATCCGACACTCTTTTCACCTCCAAAACACTCTCTTAGCATACTGTTCAGGATAACCCCTACTCCATTTTTCCTTCCATCCACACCATGATAAAACAATTTGAACCCACCTCCGATACACCTAGCCTTGCTCCCCTTCCATCTGCTCTCTTGCACATACAATATACCAACCTTCCTTCTGTCTGTCATATCGGCTAGCTCTCTCCCTATACCAGTCATACTGCCAAGATTCAAAGTTCCGACCCTCACTATCACAGTCCTAGTCTTTACCTGCCTTCGGGCATGCCTTCCCCCTCTTCTCCTTCGGCCAACAGTAGCCCAATTTCCACCAGCACCTTGTTGGCCAACAGTACTGGTGACAGTCGTTAACCCGGGCCTCGACCGATCCGGTATGTATTGTACTGTTGTACTGTACTGTTCGCATGTATGATTTGGCAAAAATTTTATTCTGGATGCCCTTCCTGACGCAACCCTCCCCATTTATCTGGGCTTGGGACTGGCACAAAGAAATGCACTGGCTTGTGCATCTCCAGTAGCTGGGTTGGGTTAGGACCTTTTATAATATTGTATTCACTAGAATAGTAATATATAATTGATAGCTGTGTGCAGTGTCTTTTACTAATTCTTATTAGCTAGTAGTTAGCGTGTTGTTGAATTTTTGCAGCAAATTCTTGACATAGCTTTTTCTCTGTTTACGGCTAGGTCTGTTTAAGTTAGAGGAACTAGTTCTCTATTAACCTTCTCTGGTGGTGTTTCCTCAGCAGGGCTAGGCCTGTTTACGTTAGAGAACATTGTTCTGTCTTCCTGCTTTTCCCTTGTGTTTGTATTAGTGAAAACCTGTCTAAGGAGTTTAAGGATCATAAACCTTCGGGTTTTAAGAAGCGTCTCAAATGCTCTCAAAAATGTCAATAACTGATGGACATAGTAATTCTGTTTACTGTCTCGGTGCTATACATCTTCAGGAAACATGTTCCTTCTGTCACTCCTTCAGTTCTCGAGTTCTCCAGGAAAGGAAGAACAAATTGATCCTGAAAGGTCTCCTTAAGCCTTCATTTGAGGAGAATTTAGACCGCTCTTCATCTTCACATTCCAGGTCTCCTTTTTCTAAAACAGAGAAGGTCAAGTCGGCCAAGAGACATTCTCCCACACTGTTTTATCTGGACCTCCTCAGAAAATCTCAGAATTGGACAAACCTACCTCTTCTGCTCTACTGTCCTCAGAACCGGTTGAGGTTATCGATATCAGCATTCCAGTGTCGGCCCCAAGTTTTTCGTTGTTGACTACTGAACATTTACCTCTGAGCTGGTCTAGAGAATTATTACCGGTCTCCCCAACTCAGATCTCCCATTTTGCAGAGATCTAGGTCACCTACCCTATCTTCCAGATCCTCCAAGAGTCTTTCTGAAGAAGATGTAGAGAGAGTAGTGCTTAGACTCTTGAAGTCGACGCCACTAGCTAATTTGTTGCTGCCTCTGACCCATTCGGATCCGGAGCAGTCTAAGGCCGAACTCCCTGTTTCTGTTTCTCCTCCAAGCCATGTTGGTCCTTCAGAGCCAGAGCTATCAGTGCCACTTGTGGAACCTTCTGTTCCCGCACCTCTCATTTCTGTTTCTGAGCAGAGTTCCGCTCCGACACCTTCAGTGCCATCCTTGGTTTCTAGGAACCAAAGCTCACCAGTAGACCCCGGCAGGGATGCTTAGACCCAGACTTCAGTTCCAAGCCTACCACTCAGTACGTCGGCTAGGTTGAGCTTGGATTCTACATCTGTCTCAGAGTCTATTGCTTTGGTGCCAAGGGCTACTTCCGCTTCCTTGGAACCAGGACTGTCCTCAGAGCCAGAGAGATCTGCATTTGAGATGATGAGCATGCTGTCTAGGTCTTCAGCTCTGCACAAGGGTACCGATGCTCTTCCCCCTCAAGCTCCAACCTCTGTCTCAGCACCATGTCTCTGTCTTGACAGCAGAGACCCGCAGCCTCAGGAGCCCCCATTGGGTGGCCCCAGTCTTCCGAGATCTCCCCAGAATAGAAGATAACTTCCAAGAGGAAGCATGTAGACTCCCCTAATGAGTCCATCACCTCTGACACTGACCTCGAGGAGTCAGAAAGGTCCCCTAGGTCATTTTCTGATATCTCCATTGTAGATATCATAGAGATCCTGAAACAGAAAGGTGGCTAACCTACTGTCACCCCTTCTGATGAGGAGTCAGTGTACCTGAAGGCTTCCGGGTGTCAACCTTCGGCCTCTTGGGTGTCTCCACCTTTTGATGAGCTCTTGGACCTTGTTAGTTGAAAGGTGTAGGAACCTCCTGATGCCATGGAACCTGCAACGACTGGCTCCTGACTGCCACCACCAGGCACCTACTTCTACAAGCCAGGGATTCAACCATCCAACTCTGCACTCAGCTAGGGATTACGATAAATTGGGAAAAGTCTGCATTGTCACCCTCTCAGTGTGTGACTTTTACATATCGTCATGATAGCTCGTCTTCCTGCAGACAGAATACAAAATCTGAGACAACAGATATACAGTCTACTTCCCCAACACAGAGTCAAAGCCAAGACAGTGTTGAAACTTTTAGGAACCATGGCCTCTACTATAACTCTAGTTCCACTAGACAGACTACATATGAGAATCCTTCAGTGGCTACTATTTTCCCAGTGGTCTCTTCAACAACTGCCTCTGTCTCATCCAGTTTTGCTAACGGAATCTTGCAAAAAGGATCTTTGTTGGTGGATTCAGCCCGATCAACTAACAATAGGAACACCTTTCATTCCTCGCCAGCCCATTGCTACTGTGACCATGGATGCCTCCAAGATTGGGGGGAGGGCATTATCTAGGTGGGATTGTCCAAGGCACATGACAAGATCATGAGGCTGACTTGCTTATCAGTGTCCTAGAGATGAGAGCAGTGCTACTAGCATTGCAAGCACTTCACGACTTTCTTCCTCTAGGGACAATAGCAATCCAATCAGACAATATGTCAGTGGTATGGTATATAAACAAACAAGGAGGAACCAGATCCTACCCCCTATGTCGAGAGGCTCTTCGTGTTTGGCAGTGGGCGATATCTTCCCAATGCTTTCTAGTTGCAATCCATATCCCAGAGGCAACCAGTGTGATAGCCGATAAGCTCAGCAGGGCAGTCTTGATGCCTCATGAGTGGTCTCTGAATCAGAAAGTCGTGGAACAGATTTTCCGCAAATGGGGACAGCCTTGCTGCGATTTGTTTGCCAGTCCAATCAATGCCAAATGCAGCAGCTACTTCTCCCTTATCCCCCCTCTGGGGGAGACACCAAGAGACTCACTTTTTCACAATTGGCCCCTGGGACTTCTTAATGCATTCCCTCCCTTTCTGCTGATATCAAAAGTGATCCAGAAAGCAAAGACCTTGGGAAGGAGAATGATTCTTATCACTCCTTACTGACCTTGTCAGATTTGGTTCCCCTTTCTTGGGCCTCACCTTCTGGACGATCCGTGGGCTCTGGACCCAGTACCAGACCTTCTGACACGTCAGGTACCTTCCACCCCTGCCTCCACACCCTCAACTTGGCCGCTCCACTTCATCCCTAGTCAGGCTTCATGATTTCTCCCCTGCAGTTACTCATATCCTCACGTCTTCCCACAAGCCTTCTATGAGAAAATTATATGCTAGCAAATAGAAAAGATTTTCTATCTGGGCAAAAGAAAAAAACATAGATCCTTATACAGCCTCCATTCCCTTGGTGTTAGAATTCCTAACCAAATTTTTTCATCAGGGATCAGCTGCTGCTACAATCAAAGTTCAATTGGCAGCGATCTCCAATTTTCATTTGGGACAACATGAACCTAATCTTATGGCTCACAGATTGTGTAAATCTTTCCTAAAAGGCACTACCTTGCTGGGACCTCCCTTTCAGGAACCTGCATCTCCTTGGGATCTAAATGTTGTTCTGTCCAGACTTACTTCCCCGACTTTTGAACCCGCACATACTGGTGAATTGAAGTTCCTTTCATGGAAGACCATTTTTCTAGTAGCTGTTGCATCCGCCAGAAGAGTATCAGAGTTGAAAGCACTCAGTCAAACCTCCTTACTTGATCTTTCATACAGTCAAACCTCCTTACTTAATCTTTCCTACAGACAGAGTTTCCCTTCGTACAAATCCATCCTTCATTCACGGTTTGCTCTCAATCTAATTTGAACCAAACTATCGAACTGCCAGTCTTTTTTCCTAATCATTCAAACAGTACAGAATATAATTTTCATCAACTTAATGATCTGAAGTAGTTGACTTCATTCATTCTGCACATATGGGTATACGGATCCCATTCGGATCTGTGCCGGCAAGACTTTTCAAGCATCAGCTCCAAGCTCCTCCCTAACCTATATTACATCACTTCCTCCTTTCTAGCCCCAGATCTCATTTGCCGCTTTGAGTCAGCATCGTGGTCTCTGAGCTCCTAGCTAGTTGGTAAGGTTTTTGGTCCTTTATTGCTAATTGCTGAGTGTGTATACCTTCCTTTTTTTCCTCCCTTACATCGTGTTTGGTTGTCGTGTTAGTCTACAAAAAAAAAAAAAAAAACTTTTTTTTATTGATAGTTATTAATTTAAGTGTTTGTGTAGTATTGTGTTACTGGTTCCAGCCTTGGCCCAATCCATGTTAAGTGCGTGTGTGTGGGCCCTAGGGCTTTTTCTGTCTTTGCTATGGCTGAACAGCCTAAAGTTCTCTTTAGAAAGTGCACAGAATGTGGTCATAAGCTTTCCCCAGCAGATGGCCACACTCTGTGTCTTCTATGTTTAGGGGTCACCCATCTTTCTGCCTCCTGTGACATTTGTTCGGGTTTCAATCCTAGGGCGTTGAAGGATCGTCAGGCTAAGCTTGTGGCTAAAGGTCTGCTACCAGCTTCTGCCCTGGAGTCTGCCTTGGTTTCCTCCCCAGCTGGTGACTCTGTGCAGGCAGGGACTCAACCTCCTGCCAGGCCTGCTTCCTTGGAGTCATCTCAGAGAGATAGGAACAAGAGAGAGAGAAGGAGAGGCACCATAAAGAGAGGGACAGGCCCAGGAAAAGGTCTCCGGACAGGGAGCCCTTCTCCAGCCCGTCTTCCAAGGTGCCCAGGTCTCATTCTCCTTGGCTCCGCTCTCCCCGTTTCTCACCGGAGCCGAGGCACTCCCCTCTGATCCGACCCAGACCCGAGTCAGTCGCTTCCTCCAGATCGACTCGGAGTGTGTACGAACTTGATATGGACAGGCTTATGAGGAGGTTCATCCAGAACCAGATTCAGATGGGGGTCTTACCAGGGCCCTCTCCCACTGCTGAGGGGCCTTCTACTATGTTCCACCCTATTGCTCCTTCCCTGATCCGACCCGACGCTTCGGGGTTCTCCGGTCCGAGAACTTTCAGAGCTGTGGGGTCGGTGCTGATGGTTTTTGTTTCCTCGATGCCGGCCGTCACCTTGAGTTCCTTGAATCCGATCTCTGATCCAGGGGATTCTTGGAGCCGTGGTCGGGGAGTCGGACCCAAGGGTCGAGATCTCGCTCTTTTGGATCCCACCCTCGGTGCCCGGACTACCCCACCATCGGCTGTGGTGCCAGGCAGCACCTCTTACTTACATTCTCCGGAGTGGTGCTCTCCATCGGCATTCGGGGCAGTGGAAAGGGTCCTCTCCCAGGGGTTGAGACCTCTGCTCACATCCTTGGATCCCACCCAGACCCCTCTGTTTTCGGATTCTGCTCCCCTTGCCCTGTCTCAGGGACAGCCCGTGCCAAGGCAACCCCAGGTTGTTCCCCTCAGGGAACCCCTGGAGGCTTACGAATCCTCTCCAGAGTGTCACACTGGAGAGGAACCTCGTAAGCGCAAGTGCAAGAGGAGGCACTTGGACTCCCATGAGTCCATTACCACTGATACAGACTTGGATGAAGGAGAGGGTTCCCCCAGATCACCTTCCGAGGATGTCTCGTTCGGAGACATTATGGAGATCCTCCACCAAAGAGGAGGTTGGTCAGCCCCCAAACCCTCTGAGGATGAGTCTGTATTCCTGGAAGCCTTTGGCGCGGGCCCATCTACTTCCTGGGTCTCCCCTCCAGCTGACCCTTTGGTGGACCTCATCACCACTAGGGTGTGGAAGGATCCTGACACCGTAGAGCCTATACCCAAAAGGCCAGACAAAATTCTTTCTCTGTCGTCAGACAGGCAGGCATGGTCCAAGGGAGCCCCAGTAGACGCTTTGGTGGTTGCAGCTGCCACAAAGAAGGAACTGGTACAGGAGAGTTCCTCGGTCCATCCACCAGACAAGGAGTCCAGGTCGATGGATAGTTTTGGGAAGCGCATGTACTCTGCGACATTTTCTGTCTGTGTGCTGAATTACTTGGCACATGTCATCCGACTGCAGCGAGACCTTATATCGGAGCTAACTGAGTTGCCCCCGGAGTCTCTGTCATATCAGGACAAGCAGTCCTTCACTGTGAAGACGACTGCACTGAAATCGGTGACCAATACCTCTATGCATCTCCTCTCTCATGCCATGGAGGGAGCCACTAGAACTGTTGGTACAGTCATTGCCTTGAGGCAACATGCCTGGATCAAGCTGTGTCAATTTGCGGACCCCTTTAAGGCATCTTTCATCAATGCCCCATTCGATGGATCATCCCTCTTTGGGAAGACTGTACATGACACACTAACCCAGAGTGAGGAGGACAGAAAGACTTTGTCGGCCATCAGAATCCGCTTCTCTAACCCCCAGAGGTCCTATTCCAGGAACCAGAAGGGGCAAAAGAAGATGTTCTGGAAATCACAGTCCTTTCGTGACACTCAGGAATATTTGTCCCCCAGAGGCAGAGGGGGTCAAGACCAATGCCTTCCCAGAGGCAAAGGGGGTCCCAGAAACTTTGGGTCTAGGGGAACCTTTTTCCAACAGACCCGCACAGCAACCCTGAGGAGTTGCCCGGCTGCTGTACTCTGGAGGCAGTCAGGGGAAGATTTTACTTACATCCAATGGCATGGGAGTCCATTACTGCAGACTGCTGGGTGTTAAACATCATATCCAGAGGATATTCTATCCCCTTCATTTCATGTCCCTTAACTCCAGCATGCCTTCCAGATGTTCCACCCGCTCACAGGGAGGCTGCAGCTTTAGAGGTTTCGAAGCTGCTACAAAAACGAGCCATCGAGCCAGTCCCCCCAGATCAATCTGGATCAGGCATCTACTCCAGGTTCTTTTTAGTGCCAAAGAAGACGGGGGACCTCAGGCCCATTCTGGACCTGTCTATCCTCGACCTGTCGGTAGAGAAACAAATTCCGGATGGTCACTCTACAGTCCATTCTACCGTCTCTGAGAGAATGCGACTGGATGTGCTTGTTAGACCTCCAGGATGCTTAATATCACATCAAGGTCCACAGAAGCTCCAGGAGGTTTTTGCGCTTCTGGCTAGGGGCCAGTCACTCAATTCAGAGCCCTACCCTTTGGTCTCACCACAGCCACCCGGGTGTTCACCAAGGTTGTGGCGGTCGTAGCGACTCACCTGAGACTTCAGGGCATTCAGGTATTCCCCTACCTAGATGACTGTCTCTTCGCTGCATCCACCAAACTTCTCTTGTGTCGGGCCCTACACTACTTCCTCGGTCTGGCTCGCAAGTTAGGCATCACGATCAATATCAACAAGTCCCACCTGGTTCCGGTTCAGATTATAGACTTCATCGGGGCAAGGTTGGATTTGCTTCAGTCAAAGATTTTTCTCACCCCGGAAAGGATAGAAAATCTCAGACTCCATGTATTGGCGATCTTGGATCACTCGGTAGTCACAGCAGCCGATGTTCTCAGGGCCCTGGGTTCGATGGCAGCCGCAATCTCTATCCTCCCTCTTGCACGTCTTCACATGTGGGTCCTTCAGTGGAATCTGGCAGTTCAATAGTCCTGGCTAGACCTTCCGATGAATTTCCACATTTGAATCAATCGGACATGCAGAACGTCACTCCAGTGGTGGCTTCAATCAGCGGACATTTTCACGAGGCACAACTTCCTAGCCCCTCCGGCTCAAGCCACAGTGACCATGAACACTTCCCAGCTCAGATGGGGGCACTTCCTGGGAAGAACGGTCCAAGGCACGTGGTCCCTTCCAGAGACCAAGCTACACATCAGTGTTCTGGAGATGAGGGCAGTGCTGTTAGTGTTGAGAGCCTTCCACCCTGTCCTACCTCCGGGGACGGTAGCCGTTCAATCAAACATGTCTGTAGTCTGGTATATAAACAAACAGGGAGGGACCCTATCCTACCCCCTTTGTCACAAGGCCATGAGGGTTTGGGAGTGGGCCATATCCACCAGCCGGTTTCACATAGCAACGCATATCCTGGGACGCTCCAACGTTCTAGTGGACAGTCTAAGCAGGGCAATCCTTCTGCCTTACAAGTGGTCTCTGAAACATTCAGTGGCAGAGAAGATCTTCCGTGTTTGGGGTCAACCTTGCTGCAATCTCTTCGCATCACCTTCCAACGCGAAGTGCAGCAACTTCTTCGCTCTGATCCCCCCTCCGGGGGATGTCCCCAGGGACGCTCTGGTCCATGCTTGGCCTCCCGGGCTACTGTATGCTTATCCCCCATTACCTCTTATTCCAAAGTTCCTTTAGAGAGCTTGCCGGCTGCAGTGCAAAGTCATTCTCATAGCTCCCTTCTGGCTGCGTCAAGTGTGGTTTCCCTTCCTATGGTCTCATCTGTTGGCTCCTCCATGGACTCTAGATCCATGCCCAGATCTGATCTCTCACCCGTCGGGCTTTCCCCTGCCCAACCTGGACTGTCTCAAGCTGACGGCGTGGCTGCTCCAGTTCCCATGATCATCAGGACTCCCGGACATTCGTCCCCAGTTAAGAATATTCTGGTAGCTTCTCTTAAAGCCTCCACTAGGAAAATCTACAATAGTAAGTGGAGACGTTTTTGCGTTTGGGCCTCTCAATTCCATCTGAACCAGTTTACAGCCCCTGTCCCGTTCATACTCTATTTTCTGGCTGATCTTTTTCAATCAAGCGCAAGTGCTTCTACCATCAAGGTTCAGCTGGCTGCCATCTCTAATTTTCATGTGGGTGAAAATAAGGTTGCTTTGGCTTCAGCCAAACTGTGTAAAGCTTTCCTGAAGGGCACTTTCTTATTGCAACCTCCAGTTAAAGAAACAGTGCCCCCTGTGATCTGACTTTCGTCCTTCAGGCTTTGATCTGTCCCCCTTTTGAGCCAGCTGGATCAGTTCCGATGAAGTTTTTGTCATGGAAAACAGCCTTCTTGGTCGCCATCACTTCAGCCAAGAGAGTTTCAGAGTTACAGGCCTTATCCTCCTTGACCCCCCTATTTGGTTTTCCACAAGGATAGGGTTTCACTGCGTATGAATCCTTCCTTTCTCCCCAAAGTGTCCTCAGCAGCCAATATTAATCAGTCTATAAATTTGCCAGGCTTCTTCCTAAATTTCCAAAATAGAGGTGAACGTAAGCTTCATTTATTGGATGTCCATAGACAGCTTCATTTTTACCTCCATAAGACTAAACCCTTCTGGAAGTTGGATCAATTGTTTGTCTCCTTTTCTAAACCATTTTTGGGCAAAGCAGTTTCGAAAGTGTCCTTAGCAAGGTGGATCACTCTTTGTATTGCCCAGGTTTATAAGGACAAAGGTTTATCTCCTCCTGGTGTATTGAAGGCTTATTCCACTGGAGCAATGGCCTCTTCTGCAGCTTTTTGGTCAAGAGTTCCGTTAGACGATATCTGTGCGGCAGCGACTTGGGCCCGTTCGCACACATTCATCTCTGCGGTGCTCAGAAATATCCTTCCATAGGGGCCTCCCAGGAATACTAGTAGCTGGGGACTCTGTCCCATATGTGCAGAATGAATGAAGTCAACTACTTCAAAGAAAGAAGTTATGTTCTTACCATAACGTTCCATCTGAGTAGTAGACTTCATTCTTCTGCACCTTCCCCTCCCTCCATTCCCCTCACTCTTCAAGTTTTTCCTGTTTAGGATTGTGGTTATGTTGCCTTTTAGTGTCAGCAAACTAGATCTATGGCTAGACAGGAGAAAGTGATATAATATAGGTAAGGGAGGAGCTTAGAGCTCGGAGATGATGCTTGAAAAGTTTTGCCGGCTCGGATCCGAATGGGATCCATATACCCATATGTGCAGAAGAATGAAGTCTACTACTCAGATGGAACGTTATGGTAAGAACATAACTTCTTTTTCACAGACAGTTAAGGATCTATCTACATAGAACCAAGGGGCTTAGAAGATCATACCAATTGTTTGTATCTTTTTCTGAGACAAGAAATGGTATGCCATTCTCTAAGATAACATCTGCTGCTTTTCAAGCCAGAGTCCCAATTGACAGTATATGTGCGGCAGCAACTTGGGCTACCCCTCATACCTTTATTACTCATTAGAAATTGGATTTGGCCTCAAGGGGTAGAGCCTTCCTTGGTTCTACAATTCGTAGGAGTATATTCCCATGAGCCACCCGAGAAAAATGTCCTAGGGACACTATCCCATATGTAAGAATGAAGGCGAGGTAGGACTACAAAACATAGAGGTTATAAACGTTCCATGTTTGTAGTCCATCTCGCCCTTCATTTTTACAAACCCACCCACCTACACCGTCCATGTATCCTTGGAGGATCTGGAGACAAGATAATATTTATCTTCTGTAGGGTGGAGACCTTTCATCTTTGTAGTTCCTTGTGGAAATACCTTCTATCACTTTTTTCGACAGTAGCAAACAAGATCTGGGAATTCTTACTAGTGCTCTATGGGATACCTACCTTGCCAACAAGCCAACTGAGACTTCAAACTTTGTAATCGGCCGAGTCAGAGCTGAGGATCAGCTCCAAACCCATATTTAAGAATGAAGGGCGAGATGGACTACAAACATGGAACATTATGGTGAGTATATAACTTCTTTTTTCTATCTCTGTGTGCTAAGTTAAATATCCACCTTTCAGTGTGCATCTCCCAAACCTTGTATGCTTAGTTTTTGATTTGTTTATATTGATATTGTTCTCCTATGCCCACATGGTCGAGTTCTTTAGCAGACATGCTGCTCTAAAACATGCAGTCATTTTACCCATTTTTAAGTCATCTGCATACAGACTGTAGAACACTTCATATGGAAAAGATAGATCTGAAAGATACAACCTAAAGAAGTATAGGTCTAGGACAGAGCCTTGTGAGGTCATCTTGACTGTAACCTAAAATTTCTCCTGTCCAATTGCTGTATGATACTTGCCATGTCCAATTTGTAAGCCATGCAACTATCCATCTTATCAAGATTACATCAATAAGTTCTAATGTAATGATTCATACTTTCTGTATCAAAAGCTGAAGTTAAGTCTAAATACATTACATCACAGCACAGCTTTTTGATTATAGTGGTTATATTGTAAAAAGGATATGTTACAAGGACATGCGTCTGGAGCGTTTAAATTGGCTTTGTTCCAAGTTGGACTTTTACGGTTAACAAATGATGAAAAAATAAATGTTACAAGTGGTTAAATATCTGTTTTTGCATATGCATGCTGATATATGGTTTGAAGTCCCAACCTTCCCAATTCCAACAATAATTTGTCCAAAATAACCTTCTCCATTATTTTCCACAACAAGAAAATAAACTTATGGGTCTGTATGAGACTGGGTTTGCCTTGTTCACCTTTCCCTTAAAATAGGTTTAACAAGCTCACGTTTCTAATCTTGAGAAATCTCCCTATTTAAATGACCTAGGGAGTAACAGATATAATGGTACTGTAAGTTTGTGCTGAAGTGTTCTTAATTCTGTCTTCTCCCTGTGCTTTGTTTGCATAATTATTTTCAATATAATCTAATTTGATTTCAGTAACTGTTGTTACCAGGATGTTACTGGAACAGTTTATCATCTCCATTGTGAAGCCGAACTGCTTTGTGTAAGGTTTTGTAACTGCACCTATAATCTGCTGCATTTCAGAATAAATTTTAGAATCTACACACAGTATCAATTTGTATGACTTTACTTCTGCCATGTCTAATGTGTCTGTAAAGTGGTTATGATAAATATCTTTCTATAATTTTTTTTCAAAATTTTCTTAATCTTGACTTGCACTGTGATAAATTTGTCTGCCCAGCTTGTTTATTTCAGTTTTTAAAGTTATAGTTGACCTGTTTTCCATTTCTTACATATTTTTGTCTTCTATTTTAATGACATATTTTGTTTTAATGGTAATATAGCCATCTGAGCTTGTGTAACTAGATCGTGATGTTAAAGTAGTCTCCTTCCTTTTGTATTTTTATAACTTTTAGACAATAGCAGCTTCAAAGGTGTGTGCATGTTGTATACACAGACACGCACCCCTATCCAAGGAATAATCACATACCAGGTGCATGGAAAGCATATTTAAAAAAAACAAGCCAACACTATGGTTTATACATATATACACACACAAGATGGTCTCTGTTTTCTTATATAGTGTTCCATAGTTTTGATGGAGATCATTGCAGTTCTGTGTTTTGTATTGGGGAGAGATTTTTGGGCTTAGGTTTTAAGACATGCATGAGTAGGTTCCTATTAGATGACCGAAGACACATTATATCAAATGCATCTTGGTCAAACTTAAAACAATGAAAATGCAAAATAGTGAAGCGGCTTTTAAGCGAATTATTTTCTAAGGAAGTAATTTGCTTGGCCACTTCCATTACTTTGCCATTTTTGGCACTGTAGGGCGATCTTGGGGTTGGTATATTTAAGTAGGGGGGTGGGAGGGGTGAAGCCCCCCACTTTGTATTATTTCAATTTTTTTTTCTTTTTTTTTTGGAGCAACAATTTTTTTCCCTTGGAAAAAAAATCGCTGTTCTGAGCTTTCGAGATTGTAAGCTTTCGCTTACATGGGTTCGGTTATTCATCGCTCAATTTTTTAAGCATTCGATGATATAATATAGACCCGCATGAGCTTACCTGTGTGTGGAGTTGTGAGCTGAAGTGCTAGTTTAGCTCACTGTTGACAGATTTTGCTAATAACCACAAAGAACTGCTGGCTTTCATTTGTTTTTTCTTTGAGTCTGTGGATTCATCAGATAGGTTGTTCCTCACTGGAAGCCAGTCTTTATTCCAGATATGAATTTCACTTTGTACTTGATTGGGGAGTCTTACTTCACTGTTTTCTTCTCAATACCATTTATGTTGTTGTTTAGGTGCTTCTCTACTGATTTAGTATAATTATATTTTATATATATTTTACCTGTGCAGTTGGATAATATGCATACAGATCAGTATACGTTTATCATATTGATCACTGTTGAAGTAACCTTAGCTGTATGTGTTATGTCTTGCCAAGGGTATAACAGCTGGCTAGCTACCATATCCTCAAGGCACCAAACCCCCCTCAGAGCTTTCCTGCTGTTAAAGAAAGCCACTCCTCTGTATGCTTTTGTATTTCATCGATCTGCTTATGATGTTCCTTTGCTGGGTAGATAATTTCCCTTTGGGGGAAAAACCTTCCACCTTACAAAAAATTGTTTTATTATACTTTCTTGTTTAGGAGAGTTATTTGTAAGCTAGACATTTTTGTTTTAACAGACTGTCCCAAGACGTAACTGTATTTTTTAACTAGAGTACACTTTTTTCCTGTTAGTTTAAAAGTTGTTCAAAGTAATTGAAAACCACTTTTCTGTGGAGAATTTGTATTCATTTAACTTTTGGGGGCTGACAAAGTGTTTTGAAGTGCTTTTTACGATGTATTTCTGTGAAAAAAATGACTTCAAATTTTTACCGGCTCTTACTGCCTGTTTTTCCCTGAAATGAGACATCATTTTCGACTTGACCATGGAACAAAATTCCTTTCCCATGGGCAATCCTCCTCCTAGCCACAAAGAGAAAACATTAATCAGGCTTTGCCACCACAAGTTAGTTGTTTGCTTTAGCTGCAAGTGGGTGACTGTGCTGTAGTCATAGCTTGTTCCTCAGACCACTCATCTTTTACCCTGCATCGCTCTAGTATAGCACCTGCAGCTACAGTGAGCTGGGAGTTAGCCACGTCCTCTGCAGCTGTTGGGAATTTCCTCAATGGCGAGGGAGAGCCTACTGTTTGTCTTGGGAGAGGTAACAGGAAAGATTTTCATTCCACCACACAAAAGAAAAGAACAGAAGCCAGTGACACTCAAATACAATTTAATAAAAAACTGAACTGCTCAACTGTTCTAGCGCCTCTGCTTTTACAAACCTTTTACAGAGTATACTTCACTTGCAAAACATCATTCTTTATATACATCAATAATTAAAACATTAATTAACAGCTATTAGCCTTTATAACACCTCTTAAAGGTACAGCACTACAAAAATAATTTCCAGTTACATTCCTGATCGAGTTCTTTAGGATTCAGAGTATCAGACTTTAAAATGAAGATGGACTCTTTCCTTATTAACTTTTTTATATCCATCATCTCTAAACCATCTTTAAAAACTTGTTCCAGTACTGTTGCTTGCAATTCCCTAGGCTCTCCCCCATGTTTCTGTAAAAAATGCATAGCAACAGGGCTGTATTCACTACCCTTCCTAATGTCACATATATGTTCTTTCAGTCTTGTTGCCAAGCTTCTTTTACTTTCTCCGATGTAAACTTGATTGCATGGACACCTTAAACTATATACTTTCCCCTCGCTCCTACAGTTATATGTGCCAGTTTCTTGAAATTTTCTACCATTTGTACTTGGAAAACCTTTTTCTTATAAAGGAACAAATGCTACACTTGCCACAGGGAAAAGTTCCCTGTGCATTTACTTCCTTATATATCTGGTGCATATAGGTAGTTTAAATCTACCATGCACCAAAAAGTCTTTCAGATTTCTTCCCTTTGTGAAATAAAATATTATCCTTCTATTATAAATATGTTCTAAAGTTTTGTCATCTCTTAAAATGTCCAAGCTATAGTTCAATTCCAGAAACTTTTCACTAACAACTATATATTTAGTTAGAAAGAAAATATCTTCATTCAAATGTGTACCTTCATTACTCACTTCTTTATGTACAGCATCCTGTTTTATATTTTTTTCACCCCTATTAACTTTATTTAGGGCTTTCTGTATTTTATTGTGTTTATACCCTCTATTAATGAACATGATTGTTACCCATTTCTTCATCAAAATCTTTCCTATCACTGCATAGCCTCTTAATTCTGAGAATCTCACCATGTGGTGTTTTCATTATGAGACTTTACGTTACGAACATGTTCGGATGTTTAAAAGTATTGATGAGAAACAGAATACAATTAAAAGACATAAGGTCAAGAAGTTGGAGAGAGATTAGAATATCAGAATGGGAACATTTATCCCCTCTCACCTATATCTCAGACATCGGGCACTAAGATATTTAATCAGGATCCAAGAACAAGAGGATCCAATTTGGAGATGGCTGAAGACCGTATTAATTTGTCTGACAACGAATATTTTTTAGATCCTGCTGAAGCTCCGGTCCCAAGGAGGTCGAAGAGAATAGAGGAGAAAAAACAGTCATCTGCCCCCCAATGGGATGGCTCCAGTGGAACCAAGCCCCAACAATGGAAGAAACCATCATACGAATGGGGGAGGAGGCGCCAGAATTATTGATTGATGAATGTGATCACATCATTAACAGTAATACAAGTGACACGCAACCCACTGGACCAACCATTCTAACAAACAGCACTGGTGATTTTAAAAAATATATAATTATTCTACATATTCAATGGATGTTATACACGGTGATTTGTTTTTGGAAGGTTTAACCTTTGTTCCATATAGACACATGGATTTAGGTAATGTTCTACTCGATTTAAAATAATACATCAGAAAGTTAAACTTTCATTTAATATTTCAAGATTTGAATAGGGCTTTGACTCAATTGAGGCTGTCCAGTACTTACATCCCTCCTATACACCCTATTTTAAACACACATGAAGAATTATGTGAGTTGGCTATCAGGAACATTGAAAATGAAAAAATGAAACCCAAGTATACACAACGAAGGATGAGGTAAATGTTTTCTCCACAATGACCAAATGTAATCTTAGATTTATGATGCCAGGTAAAGGGTGTGGACTCGTGTGTATGGATACAGTTGATTACATTAACCGCATGAGAATGTTACTGGCTGATGAGACCTATGAGGTAGTCTCCATCAACAAGATGAATTGTGCTTATAGGCACATTAGGTCAGACTTGGAGGATCTGTTGATTAATAGCCAAATTGATCTGGATGAATATAATTATCTGAATTTATTCAATCCAAAACCCCCTACATTTTTTGGAATGCCAAAAATCGATAAGGACATCAACAATCCACCTCTTAGACCTATTGTGGATGGTCATGGGTCTATTATGTACCCAATTGTGAAGTTCCTGGATAAGAAATTGAAGCAACTGGTGACTAGGGAAAACCACATATGTTGTGATTCATGGGACTTCTTGGAAAAGATTAATAGCTTACAATTTCAAGAGGATTATATCTTTTTGACTATAGATGTGAGAGATCTTTACACCAGTATCCCACATAACATCAGGATGGACTGGTTCTTGGATTTTTTGGGAGAAAATGCTATTCCACAAGATCAAATTAACACCTTCAAAACACACTTGGACATGGTGCTTAAAAATAATTATATTTGATTTAATGGGGAGCTTTATCTACGGAGACTAGGCATTGCAATGGGTGCTGCATGTGGTGGTTTTTACACCAGCATGGTGATTTTACAGTGGGAAAAGAAAGTGCTCTTCTGTTTAAAGGGTGTAGACTTTGCACCCAATTTTTGGATGACATCTTCATTTTATGGAAAGCTGATATCAGTAAAATCCCTTTATTTTTGGAATACCTTAACCAGAGCACTAGTTTTCTCAGGTTTACTAGTAAAATTGCTTATTTAGATGTTTTATTGAGGTACAGAAGATTTACTTCAGGAATACATAGAAAAGCAACATAATCACGCAATTCTTTACATTTTACTAGTGGCCATCCTTTGATACAGAAAAAATCAGTGGTAAAAGGGCAGTTTGTACATGCAGCTCGAATGATTACAGACGAGGAGGCCTTTTGGGATGAATGTACTAATTTAAAGGATATGTTTAGGGAAAAGAGGTTACCCATTACCATTCATTGACAACACTGTGATGAAGGCTATAAATGAGAGAGAGCAAAATTATTTCACACCAATTTTGAGAGGTTATTGTAGTGATATTGTGGAAAATGGAATGTTGGTTGGAAATCATTTTGCTATTGCAAGTGATAATTGGAACAATTTAGATATCAGGAGTCAGGTTCAGAGGGATGACCGACGGTTTTGTCATTCATTGCTATGTACAGTGCTGATGCTGAGTGTATCAGAGATATTTTGGAGAATAATTGGACTTTGATTAGAGATGATAAAGGTTTGATGGATCATTTAGGATACAAACCTAACCTTGTATATAGACAAGGTTGGAACTTGAAAACTGTACTAGAGAAGGAAAAAGAAAGGACATCATTGATAAAGTGGCTTGATATGAGAAAATGTGGAGCATGCAGATATTGTAAATTGATGCTTGTTACTAATGAAATTGTAATGGGAACAAAACCCAGCTCTTTGGAAATTACACCTGCATACAGCTGGTGTTATACATATGCGGTGATGTGTGATCTTTGTCCATGTTTTTGTATTGGAAAAATGGGTGGTAAAATAAAAGTGTGTCTGTATGAACATTTATATGGAATTAAGAAGGAAAAAGCCAATGTTTTAAGCATTTTTATAACTATCCATCATATTAATTTTATTTATTTAACATTTGTTTACTGGGAAAGTCCAACTTGGAATGAAGCCACTTTTCAGCAGAGACCCAGAGATAAATGTTACAGATGCATGTCTTTGAAATGTGGGAGGAAACCAGAGCACCCAGAGGAAACCCACACGAACACAGAGGACATGCAGACTCCGCATAGAAGGCACCCCAGCCGAGAATCGAACCAGAGAGCCTCTTGCTGTGAGGTAACAATGTTAACACTGCACCAGTGTGTTGTCTGTAAACATTTTAGATTTGCTGTATTGGAGAAAATGGAACATGACTCGTGGGGTGGGGGGGCATGGTCACTGGTTTTAGAAAACTGGGAATTGTATTGGCTGCAAATCATTGGCCTGGGCTAAATGACATGCTATCCATAGCATGCATTTTAAAGTTAAAATCACAGCAAAGATAATAAATTACACTGTGTGTTCTGATCCAACTTCCAGATATTGCATTTCAAGAAGGGCACATGCTCTCTTCTTGACTGGTGTATAAAATGTGTCTGAAGACCATGTGATCTGGAATAGGTCTTTAAAAATAGTTTTTTGTGAATGAAAACAATGTCTGAAGAAGTTTTCATTAGTAGAAGATGAAAGCGCTTGCATTACATTGCTTTCAAAGTGCTTGGTTCAATACGGGTTTTAAACAATTTTTATTAAATAAGTTTTTATCTGGTGCTTTTCAGCTTTGCAACTTTTGGTGGTATTAGTATTCCACACCGTGAAAGTTCTTCACTGCATATGGACTCTGAGCATACCTCTGAATTGTCCATATTTTTTGGCTGATTCCTCACACAGTTTTTGCATATTACTGAGGAATGAAACCACTAAGTCATGACATACATTTGAGTTTCAGACTTCAAATACTTCAAAAAATGCATGCTAACACAAATCCTGTTGTTCTGTCAACTTTCTATGTTTATAAAATTATTTAAAATCTGCCCCTATTTTTGGCATTTTGTCCAGATTTTGTTTGCTAAGAGGTTGCCTCTGGGTCTTCTGGTGGTTGCAAAAAGTATGACAGTGATGTGATACCTTAAAGAACAATACAAGGCCATGCCCACTGCTAATCGACAGTGATGGCCTGGGAGCTGGCTTTACAGCATTCTCTGACTGTTCAGGCATCATACATTCCACCAGAGTGAAACATTGTGGCAGACAGACTTAAGTAGATCCTGGGCAGACCTGCATGAGTGTCATTTTAAGGCAGTGGTCCAGGATCTAACTCAGATGTAAGGAATGCCTCCACAGCTGGAGAATTTTGTTCCAGATGTCCTTGCAGCCATGTTTGGAGGACAGACTTATTCTTATTCTGTCTTGGCATGTTCCATTGATTCACAAGGTACTTCTGAAGGTCCAGAAAGGAATGCAAAGGATCATTGTGGTGACTCCCTACTGGCCAAGGGTATCTTGGCTCTCCCTTCTAATGGTATTGGCCAAACGCTATTAACCACAGGCTTCAACACCTCTTCTGGATTTGCTCACTGTCTCTGAGGTGATTGGTACAATCTACTTTGGAGCAACTACAACTAAAAGCAGTGATTCAATATTGATTCTGTTTAGGCACTTGTTTCATGATGTGTAGCATGCATTAAAGGAGGTCAGCAGATCTGCTACTAGAAAATCTTATGTTTACAAATGGATGAGATTTTCTAAGTGGTGCCTAAATAGGAACAGTTTATCCCTTGAGGTTAACAGCCATGTGGTCTTGAAAATATTTGTGAGAGGTACTTCAGGATGGCTTATCTTATGCATTCATTAAGGTGTATTTAGTGGCCATCTCGGTCTGTCAGTGGATCCCCCTGTTTCTTCTGTTTTGGTAACCGTTCTTAAAAGGAGTACTGCATATGAGAACCCCCCCCCCCTCACAAGCAAACTCCTCCTTCATGGGAATCTCAACTACATTTTGGAAAAATGGACCTTATCACCATTCAAACCTGACACTCCGGCTGAGCTGAAGTTCTTAACATGGAAAACTGTTTTGCTTATTGCTGTGACATCTGCAAGGGAGTCTGAGAGCTGCAAGCTGTCATGGTGGGACAACCTTACTTGATTTTCAACAGGTATGGAGTTGTGTTGCTCACTAATGTATTTATTTATTCATTCGTCCAGCCATCTATCCATCTTTTGTTAGCTGAGTTATTCTCACTATGCTAGTAGCCTCTTTTAAGTGGAAACCAGGGGTGGTATTTATACTACTAGGGGAAATTTGGTCAGGGCATCAGGGAACTTCCCCTACTCTTTCTTGGTAGTCAGGAAAGAGATTGGGTGTTACACATCCTGATGACTTCTTTCTGTTTCAGGTGCAGAGATGGCCCAGAGGAACAGGGACAAAACATGGCTCCTGAAAGCCAAAGCCATTTGGAAGTTGAATGTGTTGAGAATGAAAAAAAATGTTACAATTGCTATCAGAATTGTTTTCAGGTGATCTTGGTGCAGAGGAAATGTTGTTTGCCAGTGGTGAGGAGATCGGGAAGAAGATGGAGCTAAATGAAGTGGTGGAGATGGATTCAGAAGAAAATTTTCAGAAAAAACTGTTTGAAGTGACAGAAACTGCAGAAAAATGTGCTAGTTCAACCCTCCAGCTGAGAGGGTTGCAGGAATGAGTATCTGGAAGCACTAATTAACCAGAGTGAGCCTGAATGTGGAACTGTTATTTCTTGGAGTGGCATTATGGAAAAATAAAAGAGGGAGAAAAAGAGAAGTAAAAGGTACCAGAGAATGTTCCAGAAAAAAAAGTCCTGTGCTCTAACGGTGGAAGAAAGAACTAAGGAGAAGATAGAGATGAAAGAAATAAAGTAACAATATATTGTTTGGGTGAGCAGTAAAAACAGAAAAAGGCCTGCACAGGTATGAGGTATGGGACAATGTTATTGCACCTCTGGGCGTAAAAGCTGAAAGAGGTAAGAGCTTTTATTTTAACCAATGGTTTGTGACCTGTTTTTTTAAACTGGTCATGCAGTGGAAACATTTTTGGGGGCCTATGAAAAAAAGAAAACATACTTTCCATTGTTAGAATATGAAGTGCAGACCTTTTTCAGGCAAACAAAAAAGAATTATGATTCAGTTTAGAACTGAAGTAGAAACAAAAGAACTGAATGAATATTTGTTTATATAAAAAAGTGTTGGACACTATTAAAATCTATGATGAAAGAGGGCTATGGATGAGGGGTTGGGAATGTGGCATAATTCTGAAAATGGAAAATGACAATGTAATACATATACCTAGCATTAATGTGCGTGGCAATAGAGGTTTTTTAAGGTACAGAGGACAACCAAAGACACGTTATTTTTGTGGAAAAAGCGATTATTTAATTAAGGAATGTGACAAAAAAAGATGTATATGTGGTCAGATAGGCCATAATGCAAAGAAATGTGAAGTGAAATGTAAGAAATATGGTAATACAAGACATTCATGGTTTAAAATGTGAGGTCAAAGTACAAGAAAATGAAAGAAGATGAAAATGAAGGTGAAACTATACAAGAAAAACATTTAGAAAATATACAAGAACCCACAACACAACAAAAATGGGATATTTAAATTTAAGGGGAAAGAAAGAAAGAGATAAAACAAGTGCAGAAGAGTCAGTGGCCTATACTAAAAGGCAAAAGAAATTCAATAGGAAAGAGAATTGGGGAAATAAAAAAAATTAAAAATATAACGGTTAAAGAAAATAAGAAAAGTAAGGAATAAGAAATGTATTTTAATAACTTCTATAAAGCTGAAAATATTAGCTCTGAGTGTGAAGAGTATGAAGAATATTAAAAGGAGAATTAGTATTTTTACAATGGTGTGCTGCAGTAGATGTTTAAGTAATGGTGTTAGTAGACAGAATATTAACAGAAGAAGAAAGGGTGCAAACAAAAAACTTTGGAATTGTATTGTTATTTGGAATATAGGCAAAGAAACATGCTCAGGTATATGTATATTATGCCAAGAAAATATTAAATATTGCAATAGTAGAACTGGGCTGAATAACCATAGTGGAATATGTATATAGACTAATGGTTCCCTGTTACGCTGTCGCAGATGCTGGTTGTAGAATGCGTCTTTGTCGAACTGAAAAGCATGAAAAGGCAAAATAGCAAAGTGGCTTTTCACCAAATTCTTTCCCTAAGAACAATGACTTATTGCAATATATAATGAATTTTTCTGGACATAGCTTTCATTTTATGGCATTTAACTGAAAGCCCAAGGCTAGAAGATCTGCATAATTTAACTGAAATAACTGAGATAGAAAGGAACACAGATTTGCAGGCAGACAGGACACCTGGATTAAGTGGAGTACTCCCTTTAAGACCAGTTTTACAAGGGTGGCAACTGAAGAAGAGATCCTGATTGGATAAACTCACATTTAAATTAATCAAACTAGGACTGTGCTTTTAAAATTTGATGAAGGCGATTTGCCGAAAGTGCTCATCTTAGTTTAAGAAAGGATTTTAGAGCTTGGACTCAAGTAGTTTTAATTTAAGACTTTAATCTACTTTTGTTCTTAATAAAGATATTTAGTTGTGGAGACCAGCTCTGCTTTGATTTTGATCTTACATAAATATAGTGCTACTACTTTTTTCCTTGTAAACAATATTTTTGCTTAAATAATTTATTAATCTTACCCTGATTTCTTCTAGAAAATTCTTTTTCATAAAACAATTTTTTCTTCTCTATTAAATCTTTAAATATTTTAGACTTATTATCTTGTATTCCATTTTTTTTCTTTTTAAATTCTTTTGCATTTCTTTTTAAATTGAATCCACCGAATTGACCAATTTTCATAAAAAATCTTTCATACCAATATGTTGCCATAATTTTAGAATTTCTTTTCTTTTTCCTGATTTTAGTTCCTTTTCATTCATTCTTTTTATACCTTTTCCTATTTTAATATATTCCTCATTTTCATGAATTCTTATCAAAATTGCCATGTGATCAGAAAACCAACTATATTTGATTCATTTTAAGTATTTTAGGCCTTTTGATATCAACAAATAATCAATTGTCTTAATTTCATTTTTAAGTTTACTGTTTATTTTCCCATATTTTTAATTTTCCACTTTTCATAATTTCAGTACTGATTTTAACATCAGAACTATTCTTATTCCTCAAATTACAGTTTAAATCACCTGTCATTATTATATCCATGTTAACACAAACATAAGTATACTTTTAAACAAAAACTCAAAACACAATTCTAGGTATGATTCCAATGACCACTCGAACCAGATGTATTTAGCGCTTTCATCCACTATTTATTCCGTGAACTTCTTCAGAAAAAAGTTTATCCTACCCTAACTTCCTTTTATATCAAAACAGTTAAATTAACAGGAAATGACTTCATTTATAAACAACAATTAACTTACTAAGTACTTGTTAATGAAAAGTGCTTGTTATTAAAAAACTTGTTTCAAAAGACATCACACAAATGAAAATAAAAAAAAAAAATATATATATATATATATATATATATATATATATTGATTAAATAAACAATTAGATTATTTATTAAAAAACATTTTAAATTTATAGACTCATTGAGTCCTGGTGCATTGTCCGCCCCTAAAAATAGCTGCCATAATGTTTCTTTACATTCCAACATATTATTTAAATCACCTTCAAACACTGCCTTCTCTATTTTTTCCCAAAACAAAAAAATCGAACCTTTTGAAATCAGGACAAGTGGAAGCATGTTTTTCCAGGGAATTTGTTTAGTCTTTATTTTTTATGGCTAAATTGTGTTCGTATATCCTATGTTATAAAGGTCTTATTGTTTTTCCTATATAGTAATGATCACATGAAGGTGAAGGTGATTTAAATAATATGTTGGAATGTAAAGAAACCTTATGGCAGCTATTTTTAGGGGCAGATAATGCACCAGGACTCAATGAGTTTATAAATTTAAAATGTTTTTTAATAAATAATCTAATTGTTTATTTAAACAATATATATATATATATATTTTCCTCCTTTTTTTTTTAATAACAAGCACTTTTGTATTTTGTCTTTGACCTGGAAACATCCAATCATCATCACATCTGCACTTGCTTGAAAGTAAGATTCAGGGCATAGTATCTGTTTTAGATATAGTTAGGAATATAGTAAAGATTAGTTTAGATGTTTTCTGTATTTATTTGAGGCTGTCCTGCAATGTTGTTTTAAAATATTTCCTGTGGTTCTGAACTCTGAAGTAACTGTGTTTGTTTTCGGAGTATTGTCTTGTTCTTTTATCATTTATTATTGCATATATTTAAACCTATCTTTGTGGCTATTTGTGGGGTGACACTGCACAGGCCATTCCTGAATAGCCTTCCAAGTCTTGGTCAAAACTACCATTTGGATTTATAGTAATATTGCACAGTAAGACTGGATACCCTTTGCTAAGAACCTTAAAGTAGCTGATAAAGAGCTGGCTGGTGGCAGTGCTAACCACATAGTCTGGGCAAAAGGGGGGCATAGCTAGTAAACCTGTGACAGCCTTTCCCATGTGTGTGTGTCAGCTACTTGGGCAGGGACATGAAGTGCTGGTTGGATAGAGGGTGCTGGAGGTCTTAGCTTGGCCACTTAGCTGAGATCTCAAACCTCACTGTTGCCAGTGGTGAGGATTGAAGCTCTTTGATTACTAGGCCAGTGCAGGGGCATCACAAACTCCATCATTGTGGTGGCAGCCACCAAAAGAGAGGTTTTCTGTAGACTCGACATGCGGCCATCTCCCAATAGAAAGTCTAAGGCGATGACTAGACTAGGCAAGCAAGCTTGTGCTTTAGGCACTTTTACATTGAGAGCCCTGAACTGTGCCATGCACTTGAAAAGGTTTCATAGAGATTTGTCCCAAGAGGCACTTTCTGCTATGAAAGCTCCACTGACGCACACCTTGACCACCATGTCTAGTATCACAGATCTCTTCATGCACCTGATGAGTAACATGCTAGATGGAGTTGCCAGGGCAGTCCAGACTGTGTGATTTTTGTGCACCACTTTAAAGTGTCTGTCCAAATGCCCCATTTAATGGGTCTTCATTGTTTGGCCCATCTGTGAAAGAGAGAGAGAATGCAGAAGAATGGTCAAGATGTAAGATCCTTTCCGCTGTTGAAGTTCACTTTTCCACCAAGATCTTTAAAATAGGAACTAAAAATTACCTTGTTCTGGTTTAAAAACTCCACACACCAATTTGATTCCCTTTCTGACAGAGGTGTCTGTAGCAGAGGTAGCTCCTTTATTGGACACAAGCCCAGAGGCTGTGGGTGTCTGTCTGACCCTTTTCAGAAAGTAGACCACAAAATCACTGAATGTCTACCCCACAACTCCACTCTGGAGGCATTTGAGAATCTTGTCTTCCTCTACCCAACAGTGTGACTGTCCATCACATGACACAAATGGGTAAGATGGATAATATTCAGAAGCTATTGTATTCCATTTCTGGTAATTCCTTCGCCAGCCCAGCAACCCATTGTCAGACAAAAAAAAAAAAAATAGAAAAAGAGAGAATAACTCTTATTACCACAAGAGCCATCCAAGAGGTCCCACTAGACCAGAGAGGGTCAGGATTTTATTTAAAGTTGTTTTTGTTTCTGAAGAAGAAGACCTAAGACATTAGGCCCATTTTGGACCCAGTCCAGAATGGTCACAGTACAATCGATTCTTTCCTGGCTCTGGTCCTACGAATGGATGTGCTCACTGGATCTCCAATATGCTTACTTTCACATAAAGACTGCAAAAGAGTTTAGGAGATTCTCATGCTTCCAAATATCAGTCATCATCAGTTCAGAGTCTTATAGTTTGCCCTGACCACAACAGACTGGGTATTCACCAAATGTATGGCTGTCATAGCAACCCATCTGCAACTTCTGGGGTACAAGATTTTCCATGTTTGGATGAATGGCTCTTAAATGTCACCTCAGTGGAGTCTCTTCTGCAGGCCAGAGGCTACCTTCTTCATTGTTGTTAGATCCTGGAAATGTTACTGAACCTAGAGAAATCCAATCTCCAACCTACTCAGAAAGTCATTTTTGTAAGGTGTCATCTGGATACCAGTCTCTCAATAATCTCTCTTCTACCATAGTTCAAACTTTACAATCTGCAGTTCAGTCTCTATTCATCCACTCACCTCCAGCAACCTTGGTTTTGAGATTATGCCTGATGTTATTGATACTAATGGTCCAACTTGGCCACTTCCACATAAGGATTTTACAGTGGTTCCTATAACAACAGTGGTCACAGTGTAGTCATCCCCTATCCCAGACTATCATCATTACAGATTCATGCAGAAAGCATCTGCAGTGGTGGTTCCATCCTCCAATGGCTCAGACTTGCAGACCATTTCATCCTTCACTCCCAGTAGCAACATAGCAACAGTAACCATAGATTTGTCCTTTCTTGGGTGGGTGGAGAATGGCCCAAGGTATCTGGACAGATGAGGCCAATATTCACATGTCTTGGAGTTGAAAACAGTTTTCCTAATCTTGCATGGTTTCCAAGACTGCTTTTTGCAGGGCAAGATCTATCCAAATGGACAACATGACAGTTGATTGGTTAATCAACAAGCAAGGAGTAACCAGATCTTACTCCTTATGTCAGGAAGAAGTGAAGGTCTGGCAACTGGTGATAACTTTACATACTTTCTATTAGCAGCACACATTCCAAAGGTACTCAGTTGTTTTGAAGACAGGCTCAGCAGAGATCTTCTCATGCCTCAAGAATAGTCCCTCAGTCCAGGTTTAGCCAAACAAATTTTAATTTCCTGGGGCACTCCTTGCTTTGATCTGTTTGCTTCTCCATGCAAGGCAAAATGCAGCAACTAATTTGATATGATTCTCCCTCCAAGATAGCCACAAGGGGGACCCAATGTCACAGCAGTGGCCCTCTGGGCTTCATTACACTTGCCCACCTCTTCCCTTAATATCCATATTTGTTGCATAAAGCAATGAGGTGCTAGGCAACAGTCATCCACATAGTTCCCTTTTGGCCCAGACAAGTATGGTTTCCCCTTATGAGGCCTTACTTCAAGGGGTCTCCCTGACTCTTGCATCATTCTCAGGATCTAATTTCACACCCCTCAGGGAAGCATCATCTGGACTTGCACAACCTGAAACTAACCACTTGGTTTCTCCCATTCCATTGATGGTCAGTGATAATTCCCTCCCTGTAGAGGTAGTCAGGATTCTAACAGCTTCTCAAAAGGCTTCTACCTATGACATCTGTCACAGCAAATGGAAAAGATTTGTATCCTGGGCTTACCCAGAAAACAGTGATCTATTCTTGGTCCCAGGTTTAGACATTCTGTGTTTTCTTGCTTGTCTTTTGATTCAGTCAATAGGTTTTCTGCATGTAAGGTCCAGCTAGCTGCCATTCCTAACTTTCATGTTTGATTCTAGGAGCATTCACTAGCCTCACACACATTCTGTGAAACCTTTCTTAAGGGAGCCTTCTTACAGAGACAATAGCAGATCCGGTTCTCCATTAAGATCTGAATTTTGTCCTGGAGGCAGTCATTAGACATCCTATTCAAAGCAGCCTCTTCTGCTGAGCTAAAATTTGTTTCATGGAAGACTACGTTCCTGGTGGCCATCACTTCAGCATGAAGGATTTCAATACTCCATACAGCATCATCCTCTTCTCCTTACTTAGTGTTGATCGAGTATCTCTGAGAAGAAACCCATCCTTCATTCCTAAGGGTGGCTTCTGAATCAAAAATTTCACAGCTCATTCGTCAGTTTTCTTTCTGAGTTATGCAAGCAAAGGTGAGTACATATTACATACCTTAGATTTACATAGGCAACTGCTCTTCTGCCTTCACAGAACAGTACCATTTAGAAAAGGCAAGCAGCTTTTTATCTTCTTTTCCCTTAACAAAATGAGCAAGACGTTTTTTAAAGTGTCATTTTCAAGATGGCTATCATACTGCATTTCCTTTATTTACATGGCCAACAATAACACTCTTCCTAAAAATCAAGGGCTCGTTCTAATAGAGGTGTTGCAACTTCTGAAGACTTCTTCAAGGTCTCTCCAGTGTATGCTATTTTTGAGGCTGTCATGTGGTCATTCATGTATACCTTCATCAAGTTTTATAAACTGGACTGCTCTTTCTGAGCAAGAGCATCCTTTGGTGCTTCTATCTTGAAGACTTTCCTGTTATAAGACCACCAAGGATGCATCATAGCTTGAGATGCTGACCCACTTCTGGTCTGAATATATAGGATACAAAAGTTATGGACTCACCATAATGATAGATTCTTTCACTCTTATCCATCTGATATGACAACCCTCCCTGTGCCCCCTTCCCTCTTCTGTAAGATCTTAAAGACCCTTTGGTTATCAGTTATGTAGTTCCTGTTCAGGCAAGGTTATCCATACCTAGGTCTTAGGGGTGCTAAACAATATCTGAGGTAACTAAGGGAAGTGGTTTATTATGCGAGAGAGAATTCTTAAAGGGACTCAAAACTGGAGTTCTGACACAGCCGAGTCAGATCTGACAAGCGTCTCTAGGACCCACATGTCATATCGGACAGACATGAATGAAAGTATCTATCATTATGGTAAGTACATGACCTTCATTTTATGTTACCAACAGCAAGGCCCCAAGTGCAAAACCCAAAGTTCATTTCACATGGTCTATGGCAATTTCTGCAGCCTTCCTCAGGAATTCCTCCCTTGATATTTGTGCTTCTTGCCACATGGTTGATGTTGCATACTTGTTCCAAACATTTGTGAATGACTATCTCTAAACTCTGAGCTACATATCGCAGAGATATCCTGCCACATTTCCACACAATTTAAGTAGATTAGGATTCTGTCCCAACTGGATGATCAGACAGAAGGATGAAATAGAATATGGAAGTTATGTACTTTGATGAAAAGGACCCAGTGTTTATCGAAGTCCATCTGATATGACATCTCCCATCCAAATTGCCATTTTTGTCCAACTAAACAGTTATTGTTGTGCTAGTCAGAAGTGTAACTAAGGTGAGGCAAAGGGGGGCAGGTAGAAGGTGTCAGGAGAAGCTGAATGATGGTACTGTAATAATGGCATTCAATTTCTGAATAACGATATTGTTTTTGCAGTCAGGGCTGAAGTGCTTTTGTTTTAGTGCTCCATGTGTGTGTGTGTCATTTTAAGTTAATGTACCAAGCAGTTTGCTCCTAATATTCTGAATGAGAATTTTTTTATTTCCTAATTCTCTGAGCCTACCTCAAAAATCAGCCCTTTTTTGAGGAGAAATGTTTTATTTTGTTGAGTTGAGGAGGGGGTGCCAGAACATGGAGCTGCATGGGGTGCCCCAACAGTTAGCTACGGCTCTGCTCCTCGTACACACACAGTCTCTAGACAGCAAAGTTGGTCAGCAACATCTTTGGGTATTTTTGCACTAATACATTATACAGTGTGTCCTATAAACAGAGTACAGTCTACACTACAAGGCAGCAGTAAGAAATTTAGAAATTGAAGTGCTGAAGCCTGAAAGTTGGGAATTAAGTTTGCTGTTTGTTCAGTAAATAGCAGTAGTGAGAAATGTTTTCATCCTGTACTTCTCAAAGCTTCTTGATCCTTTGGTTAAGCTGTTACCATGTATATTTTAAATTGTCAAAACAAGGACGCTCATCCATCAAAAAAATAAATGGCAGTTTTTTTTTTTTTAAATCAGATACGCTTGTTATTTCTCTGCAAGACTTACCATAGAGATTACTTCTTTGTATTATCCAATTTTAGGAATTTAGAAGGGATGTGAACTGTTATTGTGTAGTTCTGAAGCTAGTGCTTACTGAACATTTCAAACAAAAAGTACTTGTGCAACAGTACTGCCTCAAGATGTAATTATGTGTGTTATGAGAGGGGTGTTAAATATTTAACTACCATTTTAGATGTTTTTATATGATACTTTCTGTTGGGGAAAGAAAGAAATTAAGTCGAGCCTGAGAAAGTTAATATTTCACAAAAAGGATATTAAATAGGGTAAAAAAAATGAAGTTAACGGCATAAATATTTTTAAATCTCTATGCTAAAGACAGTAGAAATAGAGGTAAGTTCTACATCTAAGGCAGTTTCTAAACCAAAGGATTCAATACACATTTTTGATAACAGCATTTCCATTGAAGCACTCTACATTTTATTTTACATTTGAATATAGTTTATTGTATGAAGGACAACACTGTTTTCAGTCTTTCTAGATAATAGTGTATAAAAAGAGCTGATCTTATCTTAGAGGGTAAATACATCAGTAATTCATAACTTTTCTGGTTAACTCATCAGTGGAGCTAGCTTGATTCTATTTTTCTAGAGTTGTATGGTCCCTCAGCATAAGCTTGTACTGATCTCTTACCATAAGTATTCACATCTGGTAATGTGAGCCGCACCTAACCAGTGTTAAGGTATGCCCCATATCATAGTCACAGTAAGAAGCATTGTGTCCCTGAATCAGTTCTCACAACTTCAAAACCATTAAACTTGGCTATATTTCTGCTTCTTGAGTGCGTTAGATGTCATTAGGTATACTTGTTTATATTGAAAGTAGTCTATAATCAGCAGATCTTGAATATCACTGTTTTTGCTTTAATGATCTGTCTTCTCCATCACAAGTCTGCTACTGGTGGATAACTTACCCCTATATATTTTCACGTACACTGATTATTTTGTTTGGCAAAAATCATTGTTCAGTCTTGTTAGCACTGGTAAAAATCAATAAATAAATAAATAGTGATAGGCTTGTGAACTAAGGTAGTTGAAAGCCTTACAGTAGTATTTAAATGAAAAGGTAATGTAGAATTCAGGGAAAAAAAAGTCAGTCATAAAAACAAAGTCCAGTGACACAAACAAGACATGGCCTGAGATTGCTACTGATCTTCAGGGAGATAGAAAAATGTAAAAAAAAAAAAAAAAAAAAAAAAAAAAAAAAACAACACACAATGCTAAAGACACAAGCCAGTCATAATGGTAGAAGAAAATGACTGCCAGATGTCAGCAATGAAAATAAACAAGAAAGGTTCAAATTCAGCATTAAAAACCACGTAATATTTTGCTTGTTCACAAGTCTTCTGTTTCAAAGCAGGTTTTAGTCAGACATGCAAGTGTAACTTTTCCTCTTTCCATTATGTGTAAGACTTTTTTTTCTGTTTACATTTGTTAAATGGAAAAGTCTGGGTGGGAAGTACATTTTCAGTAGAGTCCAGGGAGCATCATCTTTTGATATCATAATTTACACAAGACCGTAACCAGTATATCACTGCAAACAGATTCACAATAGCAGCTGATACAGATGCTATGTATACAAGAAAGCATGAAACTACAAAAAGGTGAAATGGAAAAAAATAAGTTAGTTTAGAAAGCTCTGAGTATTGTGGTATAATAAGATGAGGTAAATGTGGCAGTGAGAAGACATCAAGAACTGCATGTTTGTTTAATGGTAGGAATAACTGACTGTCTTACGGTAGCCAAATGCCTCTTCATCTAATTAGTGACAAGCATGAATGAATAAATGAGATTCCCATTTTCTCTATCTACTATCTAGAGAAACCACAGCCAAGGGAACAGGCTTGGCAGAATCATCAGGAAAAAAAGACTCTGTTGAGATTTGTCTGTGATTCAAATGTCTACCTTGTTGGAATTGGAATATAGGAATACATTTCACCCTGTAAAGGAGTGTTTTTAAGTTTAGCCATTTCTGTGAAAAATTTTGCATCATAATCTATTTTTTTTATTTGTGAATGTGGACAAGCTGGCCTGCAAGACTGTATCTTGTTGTGAAAGGAATGTCACCATGAGATGACATCTGTTTGAACACAATAGATAGAAAATAAAAAACTTAATTGTGGGCAATAGTTGAACTAGTCAGATGATAAAACTCCAACCAGTGTCTATCAGTGGCCAGTAGTGATGTGTTTTACTGTGATGTTCAGAAGCAGATCTTTGTCAGAGGTCTGTTCAAATTTTGCAGAAGAGAGATGGAATAAGTTAAAAATTATCTGTAGCCAGCCTCACTTTGAAAGGACTAGTCTGACCTGTTATAAGAGGACGAGTTTTATATTTTACTGATATTTGTATATGCTCCTTGAATTTCAAGTGCTTATTGAAGATGAAACCTGAAAGCTTTCTGGGCTGTCAAGATAGCTGTACATGGAACATCAGACAGAATTCAGTTCAGGTAAAATTTATTTAGTTATTATACTGCCTAGATGCCAAAAAAACATATGGTGAAAGCAAGAGAAAATCAACTGAAAAGGACAAAAAAAACTCTGGCTTAGTAAAGCCTTACAGCTATTAAGCAAAAAGCAGTTTGTTTCAGCTTTAGTACAGGAGATTGCTTCCAGTAATTTAGAGAAATTAATACATGAAATACACTCAGATGTGTTTAAAATGACTGAGGCACTTGAGAAGTATATAAAATCAAATAACAAAAGGCTGGAAAGTGTAGAAGAAGCTTAATGTAGCTTTTCAGATGAGGTGATAAAACTGCAGAAATCAGTCTGAAATGGATAAGACTAACTGAACATGAAACTTTTGAAGAAGAGAGAGCTCACAGGGGAAACCCAAGAATTTGATGTCAATTTTCATTCATTCCTCAGCTGTTGAGTTTGGAACTGATTTGGCCACCACAAAGCTCTCAAGCTCCACCCTTACCCATAATGCGCCAACCCCTAACATACCCCAGATCTCATTTGCCACTTTCCTGTATAGACATGGTCAGCCTGAGCTCTCGAGCTATATCTTTGAATAACGATAAATGTTCCTATTTAATTTTTTGTATAAATCTAGTCATTCTTCCTTCCCATTATACTTTTTGTGTAGTTCTGATATACCATAGCTGGTATCTGTTGAACTCCCTTTTTCAATATAGTTATCTTTTTAGATTTTCATGTTTTTCTCAGCACCATAGCTGGTATCTTTTCTTTTCTTCTATATATATATATATATATATATATATATATATATATATATATATATATATACACACATAGATACATATAAAAGCTTTCTTTACTGTTACTCTTTTATTCTCACAGTATGTCTGATAAAGTATCTTCAGGTTTCAAAAAATGCTGGAAGTGTAGGCACAGATTGCCCTAGTCCAACTTCCATACTTTGTGTATACTGTTTAGGCCCGGACCATCTCCATATTGACTGCTCTGTTTGTAAGAATTTTAATCTGCGAGCAGTTGTAGAAAGGAAGAATGAGTTAATTGTGAAAGGTTTGCTTCCTTCTTTTGATGAAGCTGTTTCTGGTGCTCAGTCCCCAGCAATGAAATCTAAGTAACATTCTTCAAGTCTGTGAAGGCTTCTGTATCATTAACTCCATCTTCTTTGCAGCCACCTAAAAAGAAGCACAAGTCCCATTCAAAGTCTGTAGTGATCCCATCTCCAGTGGATATGACTCAACCCTCTATGGAACTTACCTCTTCCTAGAATGTTTCCCAGGACTAAGTACTCTCCTACCTTGGATCTGGTACCTTCACCTTTCTTAGAAATATGACTCTGTAGGTCACCTTCCCTTGCTTCATCTTGTTCTTCCAGGAGTTTGACCGAAGAAGACGTGAACAGAATGATGAGGAGATTCCTCTTGGAGCAGATACAGATGGGTGTTCTCCCAGCTCCTACCTCTATGGGACAGGAAGCCCAACCCTCTTCTTCACTGCCTATAGTAAAGCAAAACAGAACCACTGTATACCATGCACAAGTTAAATCCAAATCCAAATTTATTGTTGCAAGTTAAAACTTTCATCACAAAATGGCTTCCTTCAGGCAAATCTAGAATCACAATCCAAACTTTCAGTTTAACTACTAGAACATTGGTCACATGAGTAAAATACTGGTCAGGTGATGGATGTAAAGCCAGATGACCTTTTCAAAAACTTTTGATAGTTAGAGAACTCTTGACATTTAAAAGTCACATAACATTCAAATATATGAAAAAAAAAATAAATAAATAAATATATATATAAAGCCTATATGTTAAGAAATTTTATGTATAAAACAGTATATGAAATATTTAAAAAGTACTTAAGTTATGATGGGAACTTACTAAACATTAGAAATTATTAGAGAAACAATGTTTAAACTTTCAGATGAAGTTCTTTCAGTAACGGTTTCAGAGACAAAGCCATTTAATCCACGTGGAATATGTGCTTTTACGTGTAAAATCCATCTAGTTCAGTTTTCTGTGTGATGTTCCCACCATGTATAGATTCATACAAGGCATGTAATATACATAATTTAAACATATGATCATGGCCTTTGTCCATCTGATGCTTAGCATTAGTAAGAATCTGTCACTTGCACACAGATATGACTTCCTATTCACTCTAAGTTTCTGGTTAGGTTTAATGACGTAGTATACATCATATTTCTCACATAAAGCTAAATATACAAGGTTTCTAGTGTTACAATCCCAGACACATATAACTCAAAATCAAGGCCAGTAACAGGGTGAACAAAGGAACCACTAGTATAAACCTACCTGCAGTAAACACATTTACATCTAAAAATCCCTATTCTTGACCGTCTTAAAGGGCATAATTGTTTTCAGCCATTCTTTATAGCATAACAACTGTTTCAAGTTTCAGTATCAGATTTTGTTTGCTGTTCTGCAAATTAAGATTTTCTTTAAATGTGAAGTGGGAAGTTTTATCAGTGAATGCTGTTTAGGCTAGTGATAGTAAAGTAAATACATACGCTTAACTGTAATTGTACACAGGCTTTATAACAAGATAAGGCTTAAAATAAACAAGATAATTTTGTGATCTTGGGCTACTAGGGCATGTAAAAGTGTATTGATCATATTAATAATATTCTTATTTCTATACAGGTGAAAGTTTAGACTAAGTAAGCTAAAGATAAGGGAATTGTTTAACACACAAGAAATAAAAAAGATGAAAAACTTGAAAACTGGTAGCTTTTCAGTAATGTTCAAAGTTATTAGCTGCTTATTTTTTCCATTAGGATCTTTTTTTTTTTTTTTTTTTTTTTTTAGCTGAGGGAACAAATGAGTGCAAGCAATTACTCATGAAATGTCTGACCAGTCAGATATCCTTCCTTATCACTGTTGCAGTACTCCTTACCAAAGGGATATCCAGCCAGCATACCAAAGCCTTAGGCTCTTTTAGGCACTGCACATCAGATGCATGTCCCATAACCAAAACATAAAATAAAACATAAGGTACGCAAGTAATGTACAAGAGCCTAATCCTCAGAACATCTTTCCTGCCAATAGAGACATTACACTTTTGAATTTGGTCTGTGAGTTGTTTGTTGTTTTGTTTCAGCTACCGAGCCAACAGGAGTTATGTACCCTACTGAAGACTTATCTTTATTTTTAGTTGGATTACCATTTTACATGTCATCCAGAAAGAGGAAAATGTGAGCATGGGAGGAAGATTCCCCATAAACCAACATCAGGGTCCAGGGGGGTTGGTGTTCTCAGCAAGTGAAGGACCATATCAACATTAAAGAGATGAGAGCTCTGCTTTTAGCTCTTCAAGCCCTGCATTCCCTCTAGGTTACAGGTCCTCTTAGGGTTTTCACTAGCATCATCAGTGTCATGGCATGTAAACAAGCAAGGGGAACAAAGTTGTACCTTCTTTGCAGACTATCCCTTTTTGTTTGAGAATTTATTAGCCATCATCTGACCCTTCAGATAGTTTATGTTCCCTCAGAACACAGTCTAGGGCAGGGCAGATCCTTACAAGTAGATGTTTCACAAAGAGGTGGTCTTGGACATTATCCATCAGTGAGGTACTCCTGAAGCAGCCCCCCCAACAGACAGACAACTTCCACATTCCTATTCCAGAGTGCCAAGTCCTCTGACTTGGAAAGTGGACACCATGTCTTTTTATTGGAAAGGGACATTCCTATATCCATATCTCCCTTCCTCTGTTGCCAAAGGTCCTACACAAGATCATGTGGGGCAGGCCTGAAATCTTGATGGAGACTCCATTTTGGCCCAGACGGCATTGGTTCTTCCTCCTGTTTCTTCTGTCTAGGGAAAATCATCACAAGTTACCTACAGGATGAATCTCCTCGCACAACATATGTGCACTGCCAATCACCCTAATCTGGTCACCCTACATTTGACTCTTTTTTGTGATATGGTTTTGATTTATTTTAGACACCAGCTTTTAAGGAAATGTTTTGGTTTTGTAGGAGGCAAGAAAACTCACTACTGGAAAATCCTATGTTGCTAAATAGCAAATATTTTCTATTTGGTGTCAGAAGCATGAGCAAAACCTTCTTTTAGTGGGTATTCCTATTGGTCTGTCTTATTTGTGTGAGTTCCTCAATTCTGGTCTGGCATACTCATCTGTTAGAGCTAATTCATCAGTCATTTCTGCTTATTTGTCTTTGGATCCACCACTTACCTCTAGATTTGAAGATAAACAGTTTTTGAAAGGCATCCATCATATTAGGCCCCATAGAAAGCCCATTCTGCCTTCTTGAGACCTTGTTTTTTTTGTTCTGGAAAAATTGACTCAGCCTCCTTTTGATTCTACATCTTCTTGTACTCTACAGTTATGTACTTGGACACCTGTTTTGTTGATGGCTCTTTCTTCTGCCAAGAAAGTTTCTGAACTTCAGGCCCTCGTGGCACTTCCACCTTTTCTGATTTTTCACAAAGATAGGGTTTATCTTCTCACCAGTCCTTCTTTTATGCCCAAGTTGGCTAAAGATTTGTGCTTAAATCAGTCCATTCATTTTCCTTTGTTTTTCTCCTCACATCGGAATAGTGGTGAGAGGATTCTACACAATTTAGATTTATATAGACAGCTCAGATATTATTTGGATAATACTAAACATATTAAGAAATCTGAGCAACTTTGTTTTCTTTCATGCCAAGACATTTGTTTTAGCTGTTTCTAAGCAAACTATCTCATCTTGGATTTCTAAGGCCATTTCTTTAACATAATTATTTTCATGGTAAGTGGCTTTCTTCAGTTTGAGCTCATTTGATCAGGGAGGTAGCCTCTTCTGGTGCCTTCTTCAAGGGTCTGAAAGCTAAATACATTTTAGAAGCTGTTACTTAGTATGCACATATTTACTAAATACTGCAAGTTAGACAAAGTTTCTGGACCAAAGTTGAATTTGCCAAGTTCATCCTACATGTTTTTGGAGGGTTCTTCTGTTGTTTCCTGCACACATCTTCTTCAGTGGCTTTTATTTATACTCTCTTTGTTAAGGAATACTGCAACAATAATAAGGAAGGACATAGTACAGTTATGTAAGAACTTACCATAATAGTAGATGTTCAACAAACACACTGCCTAGACTTCCAAGATGGCTGCAGATTGATCAGCAGCTTAACTTCAGATCTGAAGTAGGAGAATTCATTTGTCAGCAACCTGTGGGTATGGATCCGATATCGGATCCGAACCAGCATGGTTTATCCAGCTATAGATCCGAGCTCCTAGCTCCTCCCCTCACCCATAATGCCCTGCTCTCCCTACATGACCTCAGATCTAGTTTGCCACGCATGGTGACAGCTGGATTTTCCTGAGCCCCTGAGCTAAGTGATTTTTTTTGTGAAAAATAGATTTTTGTTAGTTTAAATTTAATATCTGTGTGAAAGTTTTAGGTTTCCTATATATTTTATCTTTTTGGGCTTAATTTACTTTACTTTTTTTACCCTCCCCTCGCTGGTGCATAGTAGTGTGTGTGAGTTGTCTTTGGGGCCTTGTGTGAGTGTGTAGTTTTTTCTTTTTGTACTTTGCTTTACTTTTTGTTTTGTTGTTAAAAAAAAAAAAAAAAAAAAAAACAGCAGTATGTCGGAGGCCCCAAAGCCTATTTTCTCTAAATGCTCAGAGTGTGGCCATAAGCTATCCCCTGCTGATGGCCACACTCGGTGTGTTCGATGCCTTGGGGTTGAACACCTCACCTCTGGGTGTTCAATCTGTGCAGGGTTCAACCCCAGGGCATTGAAGGAGCGGAGGTCGAAGCTGGTCTTGGCGGGACTCTTGCCCCCGGACTCGGCTTCGGCCCCCGCCCCATTGGTGGTTACTGCTCCGGCAGTTCTTGCCTTGCCTGCTCCCCCTCCTCCTCCCAGGATTCAAACTCCCTCTAAGGATTTGGAGGAGAGGGAAGCCAGGAAGAAGGACCGGAGAGAGAGGCACCGTAAGCGGCTAAGCGGGCTTCTCCTCTGGCCTCTCTGGCTGCTGGCTCTCCTCCTCCTCGGCTCCGGTCTCCTTGTTTTTCACCGGAGCCTGAGGATGAGGAGACCCAACCTCCTTCGAGGCTATCGAGGCGGCACTCAAGGCCTACCTCGGTGGCCTCGTCGAGGTCTACCTACAGCCTCTCCGATGCTGATCTGGACCGGATGATGCGAAGGTTCATCCAGGCCCAGATGCAGATGGGAGTGCTCCTGCCTCCCCCCCTCTGGGGGGGAGCTCAACCCCATTTTTCAAGCCCATAGCTCCTTCTCCGACCCGCTACCCAGGTTCGGAGTGCTCGGAGCCAGGCAGCCTCGGAGCCGGGGGTGGGACGGCACTGTCAGTACTGGGTACTTCGGATCCGACCCTGCCCTCGAGTTTGTCGGATCCGACCTCTCGGAACCTTGGCCCGAGCTTCGGATCAGAGGGACTCAGTGTGCCTTCAGCGCCATCCCTGTCGGAGCGCACTGTTCCCTCGGATCCGAGGGGCTCGGCGCCGGCTCCAATCCACTCATCGGATCCGAGGGGGAGCCGACTTTTGGATCCTATTGTCGAGGCTGGCTCCCCCTCAGCTTTTGATGTGGTGGAGAGGGCTCTGTTGAGGGCATCCGGACCCCCGGTCCTTGCTTCGGCTCCATCCCGCACTCCATCTGCTCTGGGCCAGGCTTCCATCACCTGGCCACTGGGACAGCCCACTTCACTGCCCCAAGCAGTCCCCTTGGATCTGGACATTGCTGGTGAGGGCTCCTCGGACAGCCCCCCCGAGGAAGCACCTCGCAAGCATACATGTAAGAGGAGGCACATAGACTCCCCCGAGTCTTTAACTGAAGACACTGACTTGGAGGAAGGGGAAGGCTCCCCAAGATCACCCCCTGAGGATGTCTCCTTTGGAGACATCATGGAAATGTTACGGATCAGAGGTGGGTGGTCTGCCCCAAAGTCTTCCTCGGATGAGTCCATGTTCTTGGAGGCATTTGAAGCGGGCCCGTCTACCTCTTGGGTGTCCCCTCCTGCCAACCCCCTGGTGGACCTTATTACCACCAGGGCATGGAAGGAACCGGACACTGTGGAGCCAATCCCCAAGAGGCCCGATAGGATCCTTAGCCCCCCTGCTGACCGTGCCCACTGGAGCAAGGGACCCCCGGTAGATGCCATGTGGTCGGCAGCAGCCACTAAGAGGGAACTCACCCAGGAGAGTCCCTCAGTCCATCCCCCGAGCAAGGAGTCTCGGATGATGGACCGTTTGGGGAAGCGAATGTTTAGTTCAGCGAACCTCTCAGTGAGGGCGCTCAACTATTTGGCACATGTCATTAGGATGCAGCGCGATCTTATCAAGGAATACGCTGCACCCCCCCCAGAGTCCATGTCGGAGGAGGACAAACTTATGCACTCCACCCGTATGGCCACTCTTCGTTCTGTGACCAACACCTTTATGCGGTTACTTTCCCACGCTACCGAGGGAGCCACTAGAGCTGCAGGAGCGGGCCTAGTCATATGGCAGGCCTGGCTCCACCACTGCGATTTTACAGAGCCCTTCAAGGCGTCATTCGTGAACACCCCCTTTGACGGTTCTGCCCTTTTTGGCAAGACGGTTCGCAACACCTTGGTTCAGAGCGAGAAGGACGGGAAGACGCTGTCTGCCATCAGAGTCCGCTTCTCTGTGCCCCAGAGGTCCTACTCTAGGAACCAAAAGGACCAGAAGAAGATGTGGTTCCGGAAGTCGCAGCACTCCTAACCTGCTCCGGACAACCAGTCCTTCCACGGCAGAGGAGGACAGGGAGGACGCCGCCCTAGGGGCAGAGGGGCTCCCAGGAACTTTGGGTCCAGGGAACCTTTCTCTGAACGGCCCACGCAGCAACCCTGAGGGGTTGCCCGACTGCTCCACTCTGGTGGCAGTCGGGGGACATTTCTCGGAGCACCTAGTGGCATGGGAGTCCATTACATCAGACCGCTGGGTACTCCAGATTATATCCAGAGGTTACAAGATCCCCTTTCTTCATGTCCCAAAGTTAAAAACCCTCCCCGATGTTCCACCTGATCAGAGGGAGGCCGCTTCAGCAGAAATTGGCCATCTGCTGAGAAAGAGCCATCCAGCCCGTCCCCCCAGACCTGATCGGATCAGGGTTCTACTCCAGGTTCTTTTTAGTGCCAAAAAAGACGGGGGACCTAAGACCCATACTGGACCTGTCCCTATTGAACCTGGCAGTTCCCAAAGAGAAGTTCCGGATGGTCACTTTGCAATCCATCTTCCCCCTTCTAGGGGAGAATCACTGGATGTGCTCTATAGACCTCAAGGATGCATACTACCACATTCTGATGGACAGACGATCCAGGAGGTTTCTTAGCTTCTGGCTGGGAGCCAGTCACTACCAGTTCAGGGTCCTTCCCTTTGGTCTCACCACAGCCCCCAGGGTGTTCACCAAAGTATTAGCAGTGGTTGTGGCCCACCTGAGGCTTCAGGGGGTGCAGGTCTTTCCATACCTAGACGACTGGCTTCTCACCGCCCCAACAAGGCATCTACTCTCTTTGGCAAGAGACTCCTTTCTTCATCTAGCTCCCTGGCTAGGCATCACGGTAAACATAGAAAAGTCCAACCTGGTCCCTACTCAGATAATAGATTTTATAGGAGCCAGGTTAGACACGACAAATTTAAGAGCCTTTCTCACAACTGACAGAGTTAGGAATCTACGACTCCAGGTGCGGGCCATCCTTCACTCCAGCTCAACACTTGCGGAATTGATCCTGAGGGCGCTAGGGTCTATGGCGGCAGCGATTACTCTTCTTCCGCTCGCCCGCTTGAACATGCGGGTACTTCAATGGACACTTCAGGTGCAGTGGTCATTTCTCTCTCTCCCCCTGTATCATCCCATTGCAATCAGCAAGGCTTGCAAGTGGTCTGTCTTGTGGTGGCTCCATTCCCTGGACCTCCACAGGGGCCGCCCCTTTTGTGCATCTCCCCCTCTCACCACAGTGACCACTGATGCTTCCCGCCTCGGGTGGGGGGGGCATTTTGTGGGCCAGACGTTCCAAGGCACGTGGAGCAATTCAGAGACCTCCCTGCATATCAATGTTCTGGAAATGAGGGTGGTGCTCTTGGCGTTGCAAGCACTTCAAGCCCTCCTTCCCCTGGGAACAATTGCGATTCAATCAGACAACATGTCAGTGGTCTGGTACATCAACAAACAGGGGGGAACCAGGTCTTACCCTTTATGTCGAGAAGCCATGAGGGTGTGGGAATGGGCGATCTCCACCAACCACTTTCTCATCGCAACGCATATTCCGGGTTGGACCAACATCCTAGCGGACAAGCTCAGTCGCACCATTCTCTCCCCATACGAGTGGTCTCTCAATTTTCAAGTAGCGAAACATATCTTCGCACAGTGGGGGACTCCCTGTTGCGATCTCTTTGCTTCTCCCTTAAACGCCAAGTGCGACAGTTTTTTCGCTCTAATCCCCCCTCCAGGGGATTCTCCGAGAGATGCTCTGGTGCATGCTTGGCCTCCTGGTCTTCTTTACGCATACCACCCTCTACCTCTGATGCTTCAAGTACTTCAGAAAGCCTCTCGGTTGGGGTGCAAAATGATCCTCATTGCCCCATTCTGGCCTCGACAGATCTGGTTCCCTTACCTAAGGTCTCATTCAGTGAATCCACCTTGGATTCTAGATCCCATTCCGGATCTGATATCACACCCATCGAACCTACCAACTCCGAACCTGGACAACCTGAAGTTGACTGCTTGGCTGCTCCAGTTCCACTCCTAATCAGGACTCCCGGTATCTCGCCCCCAGTTAAGGCCATTCTGGTGGCAGCCCACAAGCCCTCTACCAGAAAAATTTACCGCAATAAATGGAAGCGTTTCTCCATTTGGGCAGAGCGGCAAGGCCTAGATCCTTTCACGGTTCCCCTTCCTTTGGTTCTAGATTTCCTTACTACTCTCTTTAATGATGGTGCCAGTAGTTCCACGGTCAAAGTTCAGCTGGCGGCCATATCTCATTACCATGTTGGTCATGACTCAGGGTCTCTTATGTCAGCTAAGTTATGCAAAACCTTCCTAAAAGGCACCTTTTTGCTCAGACGCCCTGTCAAAGAAACGGTTCCCCCGTGGGATCTTTCCTTGGTATTTCAGGCCTTGACCGCTCCTCCCTTCGAACCTGCGGCCACAGTCGATCTTAAATTCTTGTCCTTTAAGACTGCTTTTTTGGTAGCCATTACTTCGGCTAAGAGAGTTTCAGAGCTTCAGGCCCTGTTCATGAAACCGCCTTATTTGATCTTTCATCCGGACCGGGTGTGCCTCAGGATCAATCCCTCCTTTCTTCCTAAAGTAGCTTCGGAAGCTAACATTAATCAGTCCATCAACCTCCCTGTTTTCTTCCCTAAGTATCAAAACAAAGGTGAATACAAGCTGCATTCCTTGGATGTTCACAGGCAGCTTCGTTTTTACCTTCATAGGACAGCTGGTCATAGGCAATCAGACCAGTTGTTCATTTCTTTTGCCAAATTCAATGTGGGTAAACCAATTTCCAAAGTTTCTTTGTCACGCTGGATTTCTCAGTGTATTCTGTTGGCGTACCAAGCCTCTGGGAGGCCCGCACCGGAGGGAGTCCATGCTCATTCGACCCGGTCTGTCTCTACTTCAGCGGCCTTTAAGTCTAGGGTTCCTCTGGATGACATTTGTTCAGCAGCCACTTGGGCTTCATCTCATACCTTTATTACTCATTACAAGCTGGACGTCACTTCTAGAGGTAGAGCATCCTTTGGCTCCGCGGTGCTCCAGAATATCCTTCCATGATGGCCACCCAAGATTCAGGTAGCTGGGGACTCTGTCCCACAGATTGCTGACAAATGAATTCTCCTACTTCATATTTAGAAGTTATGTACTTACCATAATGTTCCATCTGAGTAGGTGGATTCATTTGTCTGCAACCATCCCGCCCTCCTATCCCCCTGGCCTTGTCAGTTTCCTGCATAGGGTGTGTTACCCTTTGGTTAGGGTAGTTGGTGCAGGGCAAACTCGATCTGAGGTCATGTAGGGAGAGCAGGGCATTATGGGTGAGGGGAGGAGCTAGGAGCTCGGATCCATAGCTGGATAAACCATGCCGGTTCGGATCCAATATCGGATCCATACCCACAGGTTGCAGACAAATGAATCCACCTACTCAGATGGAACGTTATGGTAAGTACATAACTTCTAATTTTCTTTGTGAAAACAGAAACTGAGAAAAATAGTGTCATTAAAACTATTTTTAGGGGGTAAAATTCAGTTACTGGCTAGTAAGTGCAGTGCCTGGATGAATGTAAAAAGAAATTTGGAAAACCTGAAAGAAATCAACCAGAAAAGATGAAGAGAAAAAAAAAACAGTCTGGGAAGGATTCTTCAGCTGTTCAGCAAAAAGCATTTCAGCTTTGGTTCAAGAGATGTCTTCCAGTAATTTGGAGGGTAAAATAAATCAAGTGAGATGATTAAAATAAATGAGACATTAAAGGAATATATCAACTCAAGTAACAAAAGGCTAGAAAATAGAAGAAGCTTTAACTACATGTTGATGAACTGATAAAAGTGCAGCATTTATAGGTTGGAATGAAGAAAAAGCTGGCTGAGTATGACACTCCCAAAGAAAAGCCGTTTCAAATAGTAGTAGTTAGTGTGCAGAGAAAACATGATATTTTCAGCTGTACTAGAGAAACTGGGAGGAACATACTGTATTAATTTTATGAAAGCACAAATAAGCAACTGGAATGGTGTTCCAGATTTGTTAATTGAATGGGTACATCAAGTGTATGCTGCAAACCCTGCCATGAAAAAGCAGCCAAGACCTATATTAGTAAAGATGCAATCATACCAGGAGAAAAAAATTGATCCTGACAAAACTGTGGTTGAGTGGAAAAGTAGTAAAAATTGGAGACCGCAAAAGGTTTGTATAAAATAATAATTCACTGTACACCAAGCAGAGGGGAAGCAATTGGAATGTTGAGATGCAGATGTAATATCCAAGCTGCTGTGTCCAGTTGTTTTCATAGTATTATTTGCTGGATGATCAAAGTAGTGTTTTGATGCAGAACAGACTACCGAGGAAATAAAAAAAAAGTTTATTGAACAAAAAGTGAGTCAGCAAGTAGAAAGGGAACTATACTTCTCATTTTTCTGTCAGTAAGGATCATAGAGAGGCTTTTGCCAGTGAAAACTTTTCCAACATTAAGGGAAAATACTTGATATAAAAAAAACACAGGAGTTGGCTAGATGAATCAGGAGTATCTTGGACTTGAACCGGAGTCTGGTGCTGAGAGATGGAGATGACCTGGAAGACCAGGAACACTTAGAATGATGTTTTATAGTTTCCCATTTATTCATCAATCACATCTGTGAAATATGGCTTTGCAAGAACAAGTGGCTGAAAACGACTGGACTTTTGTTGACTTTGTTAAACTTTGATATTTAAAAGGCAGTAGATGGGGAACGTAACTGTAAGAAAAATTATTTTTTTGTCAGTATTTCTATAATACATTTTAGCATATAAACTGTATGTTATACATAGTAAAGCAGTTTTGTGTAGTGTCTTGTCAGTTATTTTAAATGTGGGAGGAGTAATTTGATACCTTTGGCTTAGCGTATAAACAAGTGTTTTTTTGTAAGCAGGTTTGCTTTAAGTAATAAGACAATGATGAAAGCCACAGTAAATGTAAAGTTTATCAGTGAAAAAAATGTTTGAAATTATGGGAAGTGAATAAGAGAGAGCCTCAATACTTTAATGTATTCAATAGAACAGTGTACTATTTGCTTTATTTTAACATTGCCAGTGCACTTTTTCTGGGAGGGGAATAGAGATATAAGGAAAGAACAGACAGTAATCAATGTAAGTGGGAACACAGTCTGTAGCATGCATATTAGCATGTATAACTTTAATTTTATAACCTCTTGCTTAACTCTTTTTTTGTTTTCTGTGATAAAGTTGTATAAATCCACAGTTTGGAGTTTTTTTTCCCCCAAACACAAAATGTTAGAACATCAAGTCCATTGAAGTATGGGGGTGTTTGTGCTTATTTAGTCCTCCTTGTGGTTCGTTTTCATGAAGGTAACCTTAATTTTATGTTGGGTAATGCCCGGGGTGCAGCTGTCAATTTGGGGCAATTATTCATATCTAGAGAGATCTTTATTTTTGAAGATGTACATAGTTTTGTGAGTTTGTTGTAAGTTAATAGGGGATAGGATGTTGAAAATGCATTTAGTTTTTTGTTTGAGGGTCTTCATTAAAATAAAAAATCTTGATAAAATATGACATAGGTTGAAATGGAGATGAGAAAAAAAACTGTATAAAAGAGCAATCTGTCAAGCAGTGTGTGTGTGTATGTAACACAAAAGTTGAAAATACACATTCAAAAAACTGTCATGTATAATACATGGTAACAAATGGTTGCATTATCCATTTCATATTAGAACATAAATGGCATTACAGGTACAGACAAAAAGGAAAAACAGTTGAATTATTTTAAAAATACAGAATGCAATAGCAATGTTGCATGTGGCACATTTGGAAAGAAATGAGCATGTGAATTTGATAAAGGATTTCGGGATGGATTTTCAGCAGATTAGGAACAAATGAAAAGGTGAGTCATTTTACTAATTATTATATTGGTAGAGGGGCTCCAATAGTGATAGAGAGAGAAAAAGTCATTAATGGTAGATTTGGGATAATAATCGGCTATTGGCAAAGGAGGAGGATTATGCTCATGTGTTACCAAAAACTGCTGTTGTGGAGCTTAAGAAATTTTTGAGAGAATTAATCAACTTTCAGCAGGAAATATTATTTATAGATTGGGACTGGAACTTGATTTGCAATAGTGAGGATGTATGGGGGACCTAGAAAGGAAAATATAACAAAGGAAGGTAGGTTTCTGAAGAAATGTATGAACATATTTTGTATGGAAGATGTGAATTTAATAGTAGGAACTCAGATAGAATGTATGTATCATTCATCAACATACAATAAATGGGCTAGATTAGAGAGAAATTTTATTTCACAGGAACTTGTACATTAATTGAAAGCTTTGAAATACATCCAATAACATTTAAAATCACACACCAATAAAAAATAAGATAAAATTCAGGGAAATTAAAATGAGACACTGGTGCTTTCCCATGTACCTGTTAAAAAAGAAGAAATTAAGGAATGGGAAGTGTAAATTGAGAGTTATTAAGGAAGACAGAAATATCTTCAGAAGTTATAAGTAAGTGGATAATAAGAAAATGAAATTTAAAAACAGGGTACAAATAAAATAGAAAGAGATATGGTTAACAAGTAATAGGAAATACTTGGAGGGGCTGACAAAGATTAAAGTATTGCAGAATAATGGGAACCTCATAGAATAAGAAGAGATGCAAATGCTCACTCAAGGCACTCCTTAAAATGGAGAACATCGACATCTGTGCAGTGACAGAGACCTGGTTCAAAGCTTCAGAGAGCATCCCTGCATTACCAGGCTATAATTCATACCACACCATTTGGCCACCTAACCCGGAACGAAGCACTAAAGGTGGAGGAGTGTCCATATTCATTAAGGATATCCACATCTTCAGGCTAGTTGCACAGCATAATGCATCCGAGATTATCCAAGTGCAACTAACTGTGGGCAAGACCGCAATCCAAATTAAAGCTTGCTACAGACCCCCCCCACCATGCCCCAGGATTCCCACTCCTCATTTCTTGATGCACTGGAAAGTATTAGGGTACAACCAAATACCTTAATAATGGGTGATTTTCAACTACCTCACCATTAACTGGGAAAACTACTCATGTACCAACTCTTTTGCTCAACGTTTTCTGGAATTCATAAATTCTAATGCCTTGGATCAACTTATTCACACCACCACCAGGGGCAGCAATATCATAGACCTGGTCATTACCAACATGGGCAACCAGTGTTCCACACCAGAGGTCAATTCCTCGTTGGTTAGATCCGACCACAAGCTAATCACCCTAGATATCCACATCCTGCCCCCACCCCAATTAGGGAAACCACCATAAAAAACTTCTCCAAAGCCAACTTCACACTTCTTAAGACAGAAGTGGCAAACTTCATGACACACATGCAGATGGATAATAGAGGTACGACTGCTGAATCCTACACAAATGCACTTTATAAGCACTTACACGAGTGCATGGATCATGCTAACCTAATAGAACCAAGATGCTATCCTCCAAAAAATGGAAGCCAATCTGGTGGTCCTCTGCCATAAACAAACTCTAAAACAGAAGAAAGAAACTGTTGCAAAAAAGAGTAAAATCTCATGACTGGAGGAACTCCTTGGTCAACCTCAGTAAGAAACTGAGATCCCTCATAAAATCCTCCAAAGCTAGTTATGAAAACAAAATTGCCACTGACTCTAAAGACAACCACAAAGCATTCTATAACTATGTCAAGAATCTCAATGGCAATACTCAGATCTGCTTTAAGTTACAGCACAATGGCACTAAATATACAGAACCAACTGATATTGCTAACATCCTGGCAGATAGGTTCAGTGCTAACTTTACCCTCCTCTCACCCCCTAGAGAGCCCATCTCTATACCGGAATAATGCAAAGTTACTGTAATCACGGCTGCACAGGTAAAAAAAACACTCTCCAAAGCCAAGAACACAGCATCCATGTGACCTGACAATATTCCAGGCTGTGTTCTACATGAACTACAGAATGAACTGGCACCCCTACCTAAGTACCATGTTCAATCATAGCCTCACCTCAGGCTTTATGCCCACTGAATGGCGCATCGTGACAGTTATCCCACTCCACAAAGGGGGAGTCACGACGGACCTCAGGAATGCCCCATTAGCCTGGACGAGCCTGGTCTGCAAGAACATGGAACGTATCATCATGGAATTCATAAACAAAGACATTGGTAATGTCCAAACTCTGGACCCAACCCAGTTCGGGTTTGTAAAAGGCAGATCATGTCTCCTAAACCTGATTGACTTCTTTGAAGCAGTCACTAAAGTGAAAGATGAGGGTAAGGTGGTTCACACAGCTTATCTAGATCTTGCCAAGGCTTTGGACACCATCCCCCACTCTGGAATTATAGATAAGCTCACTAAACTAGGTATAAACCCCTATGTCACAAGATGGGTTGCCAACTGGCTCACAGACAGAACCCACACTGTGAAAGTAGCAGACTCCAAATCTGACTTCAGACCAGTGACAAGTGGAGTACCACAGGGTTCAGTCCTGGCTCCTCTCCTGTTTGGTATCTGCTTCTCTGAAGTACAGGCTAACACACAAGATCTTTGGCTAACAAAGTTTGCAAATGACTGCAAACTAGGAGCCATAATCAAAACCCCTAATGATGTGGACATACTATAAAAGGGCCTCACTGAGACAGATGTCTGGTGTCAAAGCCATGGCCTGAAGCTCAATGCCAAAAAATGTATTGTCATCCCCTTTGGTAAAAACTCTGTACCCATGAACTACCACATAAGTGGTAGTCTACTTAACGCTGAAAGTGTGATAAGAAACCTTGGGACACAGGTGGACAGTAGTCACTCCTTTGATAATCACATCACCACAGTGGTCAGGAAATCCTTCTATGTGGCTCACCTCATCACAAAAGGTTTCTCATCCAGAAAAAAAGAGGTAATTGTTCCCCTCTACTCATCACTCATTAGACCCATTATATAGAGTACAACGCCCCTTTTGGTATGTACATCACAAGACATCTACAACAACCGGAAAGGCCACAGAAATACCTCACAAAGCGGATTACTGGCCTCAAACAAATGCCCTATGCAGACCATCTCAAAAAACTCCAGCTTTACTCTGTCGCATATCGCCTACTCAGAGGCGATCTCTGCCTAACATACAAAGTTATGTTAAACCCAGAGCTGTTGGACATGCTCCACTTAAAGAAATCCCAATCCCTCCAAGCTGCACACTCTAGGGAAGTAAACCTTGTCACCACAATAAACAGAACATGCTGGAGGGATAGATTCCTGTCCCAGAGACCTCCCATACTCTGGAACAGACTACCTATGTCAAACAGAGCTCTTCATTAGCACTCTTCAAGAAAAATCTTGATTATTGGATGGGAAATAGGAAATTCACCCCAGGAATCACTTCTGTGGCTCTGCTCGATAGGGGCACAGGAAAATAAGTTTCTTGGGTGTCGAAAGCCAGGGTACCTTTTTGGCTAGGCTTATATAGGCCCTATTGCTAATAGCCTAGTACCTACCTATGAACCTATGCAGAGTGCTAACGAGAAAATAAGGGAGTTATCTGGATAATATGAATAAGTTTAGAAAGATTGCTGTTAAGCAACTATTTTTTTAAATAACGTCTGAGCACAAAACTTTTAATGCAACAACTTAGGCAGCAGAAAGTGGAAAAGGTTGTTTCCAAACTTAAGGAGCTTATAACAAGAAAAGTAAGCAGCGATCTTGTAGAGGTTTAAGAGAGATTCAGAAACTTTATGAAAATTTGTATAAAGCAGAAAACATAGAAATTGAGAAAGTGCACAAATGGAAATAGTTATTGAAGACTTAATTATGCCAAGGTTAGAGGTAGATAACTTCAACAACTAACAGTTGAGATGGGAGAGGATGATATAAAAATGGTGATATATAATCAATCTATGAGAAAGTCTCCAGGAACAGATGGCATTCCTGTGAAAGTCTGGAAGTTGGAAAGGAATTTAAGCTATGGAAGATTTTATTTAACCCTATTTTAAAAGGAGAATAGCACCAACATCTTGGAAGAAATCTGTAATGGCTGTATTACTAAAGGACAGTAAAAGACCCATATCAGACCCAGCTTCATACAAACCCTTTTCAATTTTAAACCATGACTATAAAGTGTTGGTCTCTACTAGCTAAAAGAATGGCAATGTGGTTTTGGGGAGGAGAGGCAGACACTTAGCATTAATAGAACAGTGATGATATAGATGGAAGCAACATGTAATACACCACCACTGTTGTTGGTGGGCATGGATGCAGATAAAGCATTCAGCAGAGTATGCTGGAATTTTATGAGTAGGACAATGCAAACATTTGCATTCCCTGATGCAATAAATGGTTATTTAAGAGGATATTAAAAAAACAAGGCCGATCCAATAAGTAATATAATGTGATTTAATTTATCAACACAACTCAGAGGAAAAATAAAATAAAATAATTATACTAATGACCAATAATCCAAGTGCTTTGTTTTCTATGTAGGAGACTTTTTCAAGAACAGAGCACGCCCATTAACTGAAATCATTTATAACATCCTAGATTAAGAATTTAAAACCAATGCACCAATCATTTTCTTTTACTGCTAAATAATTAATGTAGTGTAAGATGTAGTATTTAAAGGTATAACTCAATCGAACTGACAGTTCGACCGGCAGGTCAAACCAATACAAATAATAATACATGTATATGTACACAATATGTGTAATACAAGTTGATATCAGTTTAAAGTTACACAAGCATGTAAATAGTATACTTGTGCTTGTATGCACAAGTGTATATACACACATATCCCTATATAATCTATATTTTGTACTATCTCAGAGCATATCTGCGAGTTGCCACTTAGATTCTTGACATAGCTAAAGAAGGCTTTGTGGTTTATTTTGAATCCTTGGCTATTTTTCTTTGAAGTTAACCTTGGATGATTTTATGAGGGACCTTAGATTCTTACTGATACTGATCAGGGATGTCTTTCCTTCTTGGGATTTGCTTTTTATCTGAACTAGTGTCCTCCTTTTGTTGTATAACCTGTTTATGGCAGGGATCCACCAGACTGGTTTCCTTCTCTTAGGGGAGTGAGTCTTGGTTTTGCTAGGGATGGCATGATCCATGCATCCTTGTAGGTGCTCATATTGTGCAATTGTAAAGGATTCTGCATCTTGGGCAGTGTTATCCTTTAGCGTAGGGACTGTGAAACTTACCACCTCTGCCTTAAGTAAGGTGAAGTTTGCTTTAGAAAAGTTTTTCACTGTGGTTTCCTTGGTTGAGGGTGGTGGTGGGGTGTGGACATCCATGGTAATTAATTTATGGTCTGATCTAACCAGTGACGGGTTGACCTCCGGTACGGAGCACCTGTCGCCCATGTTGGTAATGACCAGGTCCATTATGTTGTGGCCTCTGGTAGGGGAGTTTACCAGCTGATCCAGGGCATTTGAGTTAATAAATTCCAGGAAGCGCTGAGCCTGAGAGTTTGTACTCAAGTAGTTTTCTCAGTTAATGGTAGGGTAATTGAAATCTCCCAAGGGTGTTTGGTAGGACCTTCATGTTTTCCAGTGTCTCCAGAAAGGTGGTCCTGGGTCATGGGGGATGATCTGTAGCAGGCCACAATTTGCATTGCAGATTTGCCCGATGTTAGTTGCACATGGATGATCTCAGAGGTATCATGCTGCGCCACTGACCTGGAGGTGTGGGTATCCTTGATGAATATGGATACACCCCCTCCTTTTGTGTTTCGGTCCGTGTTCTGTGGCCGAAATGTGTGGTATGAGTTGTAGCCCAGTAGTGCTGGAGTGCTCTCTGGAGCCTTGAACCAGGTTTCAGTTACTGCACAGATGTCGACGTTCTCCATACTTAGGAGTGCTTCGAGCGCGTGCATTTTGAGATTTCAATTCCTTGCGTTGAGTAACATAACTCTCAATTTTTTACTTGTGCTGTTTACGGAGGTGGGTTTGAATTTTGAGCCTTGCCTAAAAAAGGCACTATGGGGGCAGCAAGATCCTTCCAGTATTTGAAAGCCAAGGGGTGACAGGTGCAAGCCATCTCTTGCAAAGCAACGCGGCTTGTCGAGAATGTCATCCCAGGCTGACAGACACTGGATCCCCTTTGAATGACACCAGAAGCTTAGCAAATTGTTGAAATTGATCATTTTTTTCTTTATACTGAGGTGTCATTCTTGGTGAGGGCAGGATGCTACTCAGGGTCAGGGTCATACCCACCTGGGCTACATGATCAGAGAGCTCTTCCATGTCTCTTTTCATGTAGTCCAGGGAGGTACGGCTCAGGTCATTCACACCAACATGAACAATGACAGAGTCATATTTGTATTTGTTCTGGAGTGACGTGAGTGCTTGTGTTATGTGACGGATTCTGACTCCCAACAGGCAGCTAACAGTAACTTTCTCTTTGTCCAGCCTAGTGAGTGGGACATCAGTGTGCCTGACTATTGAGTCACCTATTACTAGTGTGTTAGGTATGTTATTTCGCCTTAAGGGCTGTGATTGTGCGGCACATTGATTTTGTGTTTTATGTGTTGTCTGATTTGTGACGGGAGGTGCAGGTTTTGTGGGTGTCAGCTTTGGAGCTCTCTGATGCTTTTGCAGGTTTTTATTTAGAGCCTCCGAGTATGATTTCATGTATTTATGTGTATTTTTTGCCAGTGCTGGTTTAGTAGGTCTATGTGAGTCTGGAGGTGTGGTGCAAGTGTTAACTTTCTCCTCATGACTCTCTGTTCCAGTCTTTGGTGGAGATACCTTAGCCTCCAGTTTGGCTGTATAATTGCATCTCTCACATATGTTAGTGTCTTGTGGTAGGAGGAGAGGGCTGTCTGTGTACATGTTGCAGTTGTAACATTGCCTCAAGATACCCAGATTCACTAGCTGGACTGGAGAGTACACTTGAAGTTGCCCTTTGGTCATGCCTGAATAGTAGGGTGAGCTGCTTAGTCGCTTGGTTGGTGAGGGGTGGATAAAGAGCCTTGCCCTGCTGGGCAGTCAAGTGTCTGGGTATATTAGTGCTTGCTATTAGGTCTGAGCAAGTGCTGGACTGTAGGATGCTTTTTGAGTGCTTACATTGAGAGTTAGACTAGTTTCAAGTGAAAAACTGAAGAGGAGACTTAGTGGAGCTGGGAATAATTTAACCCTAGCTAACCAGTGCTGCCCGGTGCACAAAACCATGCAACACATTTTTTAAACTACTAACTTCTGGGCTGGAACCACTCCTCCAGGGACAGATGGCTGCTCAAAGTTACTCTCTCTGAAGTCAGAATCCTTTCAGTTTTCTTATGACACAGTCAGAGAAATATCTCTTGGGATATTTGACCTCTCAAACTATGTGACATCAGCTGAAGAACTCCGATAAGAAATTTCTTCTGGGTATTATTTCCTGCTTCTGTCTTTTCTATCAGTACTTGAATAGTGTATTCTGCTAGGTTCTTTCTATTTATATGGACTAAAGCTAGTCCCTTTTTTGCAAAATTAGGACACGTTTTGCATGTATTTTGTGCTTGGAACTGTTTTATTCAGTGAAGTCTTTGGAATAATAGCCCCTGCAGAAGTAGATTTCAGTTTGCTTTTGGTGCCATTTTGTATCTGACAATAAGTTTTCATCAGTTTATGATTTATTTCTTGTCTAATACTGTTTTCAGCTGCACCCATTCATTTGGACTAAAACTAGCCCTTTTTACAAAATCAAAGAACTTTTGTGCATGTATTTTGTGCTTTGAACTGTGCTACTGAAATACTGTAATTTTCTCAGTGCAGTGTTCAGAATAGTATCCCCTATATAAATAATCTTTAAATCGCTGTTTAAAAGGGCAATATTGGGATTTGTCCATCTTCTTACTGGACTGACCGTGTATACAGTATTTGCTGTTGAGCTGGCTAGTTTCTTGTTCCCTGACTTATGGACTGATAGTCCCACTTTCATCTTCCACATCTACACCTAAAAAAAATGAAAGAATAAATAAAAAATATGCCTCAGCCTATAGCTTGTGACTCTGCAGTAGCCTTAACTTTGGCAGGCTATCGGACCACTCTGTGTCTGTTACTTTCGGGTCCCCTGGGGTGGTTGTAGTACCACAGCTGTGCATGACACAACAGTCAGACACATCTTTCTGCTGCAGGTATGGGAGGAACCAAATCCTTTAGGTGCAGGGGAAGTCAGGGGTGCAAAATCTGTTGCCAGTACTGATGCTTTCCTCCAGGGGATTTTCCCACTAGTGTAGTGTATGTCAAAAAGAAACAGAAGACCCAACAGGTAGTGGAACAGCAGTCTCTGACTTTTTTTCCACCTGAAAGCATAGCTATGTAAAATTTCATTGTTCAAGCAATTGATTATGGGATACATACCTGGGTTATGAGTAACTCCATCAGTTCCACTTATGATCAAACTGCTAGGGATTCTCCTTTTGAAGGAGATTCTGTGTCTAATGACTCTGACCTGTCTAAGTCAGATCATTCAGGTTCCTCAGATAATGAACAGGTGCACGTTCCTAAACAGATTTTTTCTTTTTACAAAATGTTGACTAGAATTACAGATGTATTCAACTGGGAACTATGTCTGTCTGCTCCCAAGATTAACAGGGTTTATAATTTCTTGGAGAATGATACCCCAGACATTGAGACCTTTCCTGTATTAATCCCAGTGTTGGAGGATGTCATCAAGAAAGTTTGTAGTCTCCATCTCTTTATAGTCTTTGTCCGAGAAAATATTTAAGAAATGTAGGGTATGCTTGGCCTTATCTGTCCTCCAAGCCCCTTTGTCTGTGGACCCTGTTCTGATGTAACCAAAAACATTTGCTAATATGAAAACCATGCCTCCTTCTAATCCTGTCCCTAAAGATAAACTAGACAAGTGAATAGAATCTCAGAGAGAGAAGCTAGTGCATTAGCTTGTAAAGTAATTAACTACCAGTGTTTTATGTGGAAATTTGTATTGAGATGTGTGCTCAGTCTGTATGAGTTTGCTGCATCATTGCCTGCAGACTAAAAGGTTTGTGTTAAAGATATTGTCTCTAGGGTTTCTCAGGTGTCAAAACATGACTTAAAAAGGTGCCTTGCAGGGGCTGATACTATTTCTAGAAATGCAGCATTGTCAATGGTGATAAAGAGGTATGCTTGCTTGCACTCCTAGAATTTTTCTGATGATTTAAAAAATGAGATTTTGAATGCTCCTCTTGAGTCTGATTGTATGTTTGGTACAGTAGCTAATCAGATCTTTCAACACTGGGATATTGGTAAATTGATGCAAGGAGTGTTGAAAATGTTTCATATTCCCAAATTCCCTTCCTTTAACCAAGATATCTTTCAGTGGCCTAACAAACAGAAGTCCCAGCCGACCAAGCACCAAGGCAATAAAAGGAAATGGCAGGATGGCAACTTCATTAAGCAAACAAGGTGGTCTCCTTTCCTTAAAGCATACCTTGCTTCCCAACTTATGACTATGCCGAGGTGTGGCACCAGCCTTTATCAAGTCCCTTGTCAGATGACTCATCTTTCAAATTAGCTCTCAGCAAGGTAGCATGGCTGGCTGTGGTTTCTGACAAGTAGATGCTAATTATTGTTGGCAGGGGTTACAAATGTTAGTAGAAATACCAACTGCCTCTGTTCAGGGTGGTTTCCCCTCATCAGTTAATTTCCTTCTATTCTGCAGCAAATGCTGGACTCTGGGGTCATAGAACCCATCCCACCTTCAGAAATAATTAGAAGTTTCTACTCCAGAATTTTTTTGCGTCTGAAAAAAGAGCAGTTGTGGAAGCTGGTGCTTGACCTTTGTTTTCTGAATATGTTTGTCAAGGTCATCAAGTTCAAGATGCTCACACTATAGACAGTGATTCCTCTCTTGCCAGACAACTGCTTCATGGTGACCCTGGAACTGAAGGATGCTTACTACCATATCCTGACTGTTCATCACTTTAGGAGATATCTGAAATATGTTGTCTGGTTCGCACTATCAGTTTTCTGTATTGCCCTTTGGGCTGTCCACTGCACTGTGAGTATTCACCAATTGCCTTGTTCTAGTAGTAGCCCACTATTGGACTCTTGGAATTCACATCTTTCCATAACTGGATGACTTAGTGATCTGTATAGAGTCTGCATCCAGGTGTTTGGAATCACTACAGACGGTCTCAACCTTACTCTTTCATCTAGGGTTCAAGTTGAACCTCCAAAAGTTGGGGCTGACACCTTCACAAGGGCTTGTCTTTCTGTTAAGCACGACAATTTAGACACAACAACTTTTTCTACTTTCTATTGTACGAGTTGTTGCTCAAACTTTGGGAACCTATGGTAAGCAAAAATAACCAGAAACCAAAGATCCTATAGAGATATTAGATATTTCAGAAATGTTATTAAAATTTGCATAAAGCAGAGGAATTAGGGAAACCAAAAAACGTCACAAATATTTATGAAAAACATAATTATGCCAAAGTCAGAGGAAGATGAGGCTCAACAGTTGATGGCTAAGGATGGAATAACATAAAAATGGTGATGTATATAATCAATGGGGAAGTTTCCTGGAAGAAATGGCATTCCTGTGGACATTTGGAGATTAGTGGAGAGGAAAGGGATAAAGATTTAAACATTTTTATTTAATAGTGTTTTAAAAGTGAGGGGTACCAGCATATTGGAAAAAAGCTGTGGTAGCTATGTTAACCAAAGAGAATATTTTGGATGGTCTTCCCAATGGAACAAAGATGGAGACCACCAGGCTTGGCTGGGCAACGTCTGCTTCACACAGGTAGTGTGAGTTTAACATGAGCTAAGATGAAGAAGAGCTCCAGGACGAAGTTAAGATCCACACTATGATAAGACCAGGATGGGGAGCATAAGGATTAGATAAGGAGCATAATCTACACATTGAGAATGTGTCTTTTACTTCAGCTGTCTGCAACATTGACAGAATTGACATTGTTGTCTAGTTTACAGTGTCCTAGCAGTGCAGTGCCTCCCAACGTTGCATTACACTACTAGACTAGGATATTGATCTCTAGCAGGGGTTGACAAGGTGCATCCCAATTGATATTAGAATGAAAAAAAAACAAGATGCAATACTGAGTATGAGAAGTCACCTTTGAGTTACTCAGAACCAGAATTTACATATTATCCAAAGTATAGCAGCTCAGGAGTGAAGGATTCACTATGCTACTCTACAACCCAATGATGTAATTAAGATATGTATTTGGGCAGTATGTGGAAGCGACACATCAAAATGGAAAAACCAACAGCAGCCACCCAATGATAAGCATTTATTTCATTTCCAATGCAACCAAAATGGTCAGGATCTAATTTCAACTTCATATCTCTGGAACACCATATGAGGAGTGACCCTGCTATGCTGCTTTCTAGCAATAGGCAAAGAAAAGGATGATGAGATGAGGACCTCCAGGTTAGGATGGTGAGCACTAGTGGGCACATTGGTATGTAACAAACAGTATGGTCACATGGGACCACAGTCCCAACACTTCATCTAAAGGAGAGGACATCAATGATGCATTATCACATTATATAGCTCTAGGCACATGTATGGAACAAGGATATCAAACAGCAGGATGAGATGAGGAGGCATTTACATAACACAAGGATTAGGCACTCCTTGACATGAGCCATACCAACTACTCAGTGGTCTGTGGTTCATCTAAGCTACCACCAATCTGTTTAGATGGGACCTAAGATTAACTTCTTTTCTAAAGGACAGAGCTTCAGTATAGGATCCCCTTATTCTGATGTGTGCAACTAGGATGAAATGAGAGTGACGTGTACATGCAAGATAGCATGAGGACTAGGGCTTCTGGGATGGGATAAGCAATACTAGATAAACCCAGGTGATTGCTCCACTTACATTGCCACCAGTGTGACCAGATGATACTTCAGGCTAATGTCTGAATTATAAAGGCTTAGTAGTGCAGTATTCACCAACACTAGCATGCAACAAGGATGAGGAGCATAATGATGGCATTTGGGCACACATGAAGATAGAACAGGGATTAAGAATACCAGACTGGAAATGTAATTTCTACCTGAGATGCCACGAGTGGTTGAATAAGATATCAGTTTAACATGATATCATTAGTAAGGGATGAGGATGTTCATTGGATTTTTTGGGGAATGAGGAGCCCTTGGTGGAATAAGAAGCATTCATACTGGTAACTAAATGATGCTCTATCTGATTTTCTGGGAAAAATAAACATTTTGTCTGAAGACCAACATTTCAAGAATGCATCCTCCTCCTTAAGCTACAGCACAGAACCAAGAAAGGACAAGGGTGAGAAAAATGAGGTTGGTATGAAAAGATCTAGTCTGGGTGGTAGGTGTGCATACAGATGACAGTTACCATGGTGGGATGAATAGCACTAGTTATACACTGTTGTTTTCCACTTGAGCTACCCCCAAAATTGTCAGATAGGATCTCATGTTAGCATCTCATCCAATGGACAGAATCCTTTTATGTTGCTGCACAGCACAGTGATGGAAGAAGGCTGATGAACACCAGGATGGTGTAAGGGTGTGCATCAATATAACGTGGTTGAGGAACATTAAATATAGTTGAGTGTTCCACAGGTGCTGCTACCAGTGTGAGCAAATGAACCTGAGTTTAATATCTGATGTGAAAGCCAGGTCATCAAGATGTAGCGTCTTCCTTTATGATGCTGTAGAGCAGTAGGACGGAGAAGAATGTAAAGCTCCAGGATGGGATGAACAGCACCACTAGTTGGTGTGTGCGTGAGTGTGTTCCACTTGAGTTGCATCTAACATAGTGTGAATAACACCTCAGTTTAACATGTCCATTATGCAGTATCCATGGAGTGAACCTTCTCATCTTATGCTGCTGTACAGCAAAATTAAACAAGGCTGATGAGAACCACAACACACTGATGAGATTGTGTTCCACTTGAGATAATACCAGTGGTGTCTAATTTAACATCTTAGAAAGAAAACAGACCACAGAGTAGCAACCCCATTTGTAGATGTTCCACATCTCTGGTTAGAAGAGGGATGTGGTTGTGTATTCTGAGGCTATAAGGATGAGAACACCCAAAATTAAATGAGCACTAATTACACTATGGTCTTTTAAGCAGCAGCTACAAACATCAGACTCAGATGGGTCCTCAGCTTTACCTACTTTATCTGAAGACATCTGTCTATAAGCAGCATGTCCTCTCTATATTACTGTAGGGCAATAGGACAGGATAAAAATGAAGACATGAATCAGCATGGGTCAAGGACAAAAGAGCACCAGGATGTGATGAACACTGGTGTGTGCCATGTAGTCTACCATCAGATTGGAATTCAGTTACGTCCCATCTGAAGAACACCACTTTGGGAGTGTAGTACTGTCCCTTTATGGTGCTAGAAAGCACTGATATATTGCAAGGATGGCAGCACCAGGATGGAATGACTTCTACCATCTAGATGGAATGAGAAAGAAGAGCATCAGCGTAAAATGAGGAGCACCATCTATGAACTGATACCTATCTGTTCCACCTGATGTACCAGGCCATATAAGGTCTCAGTTTAACATATGAGATGGACAATACCTACATACTCCAGAACCCTGCCCCCAATACATGAATGAAAATCATGGGATGGAATGAGGGCATGTACGATGATGATACAAGGAAGATGGACATCACCAATGCAAGATGATAAGCATCAGCTACAAACTGGTATCCATGTGTTCAGTCCTCTAATACGCAGAGTATGAATGTGTGATTCTGCAGCCCCAATATGTTTGGTTATATGCTATAGATGAAAATAGCACTGAACGCATTTATTATAATTAACACCGTAATGTTTATGTCTTACGACAGTAAGAGCTTTATTAGTACTGCTACAGAATTATGCCAGACCTACACTGACACATAATATACAGAGAAGAGAAAAGATTACAGGATGTACTGAGGCCATTTGTTAGATAATTGGAACTTAACTTTGAATACGTCTGTTTATATCTGAAGACTGTTTCCTTTCCAGCAGCAAGTTTGTGAGAGAATGAGAAGAATGTACCAGATGTGAGGAAAATCTATGCAGAGTGATCACAATGTTTTAGTAGTCTCACTTGTAAGAGAATAAACTTAATTGTGCAGTGTTTGAATCAACAAGTGTAAAGACATAAAAGAGCAATATTCTGGTACATGACTGAAGTCTCTGTTTAGGATGTTTTACATACATCTGTGCTTGATAAAACCCTTTGCCTAATCCAATGGATATGGCAGTAGGAAGAGCTGCTTTTGTCTTCTTTGAGATTGCATATGAGTATTTCATAATACAATAACAAATCTAATAATATACTACTACTAGCTTATAGACACCTTATAATAAACTAATTTAAGATTATTTCTGCTGGTGTTGTGTCTTACCTCTTGGTGTTGTGATTAATTACCATATCTCAGAACTGTAGCACTGAGCCCAAAACACAAGATCGGATGGCGCCTCATTTTAACGTATTCAGCCCTGAGCAGGAGGCTTCTCAGTCCTCTTGTTTCCTGAAGACTTTGAAACAAAGAAGCCACTTGCTTTCTGAGAGGTTTTGTCCAAAACCCTGTATTGATAGTACACCTCAAATGATTTGGGATATCTCATAAAACATATTGGTTACAAAAAAAGATAAAAATATGAAAGTTCTTTGCCAGAATCTGGGCTATACAATGGTGGTAGCATCAAAGTCTGATTTGTTATTGTATATTTATGACAGAAAACTGGTGGTGTTCTTCATATTGATCACTGCAATAGCCTTGGGTATATGAGTTATAACCTGCCAAGGAAATAACAGCCGTCCAGCTTCCAAAGCTTCAGGCACTTTCCACATGCCCAAACTGTAAAGCAATTGAAGCTGAACTGACTAAATGGCAAGTCTGAGTGTCAAGCCCTTCAGTGCTTTCCTGCTGTCAAAGAGTATGCTCTTCTGAGTCTTTCGAGGATTGACGACCAGCTTGTGCTTTCCTTGGCTGGGGAGATAAGCTCCCTTTGGGCAAATAACCTTCTATTTTCTTATTTTTTACTGATGTTTAATTACCTTCCTCTTCAGGAAAGTTATTTTAAAGATAGGAGTGTTGAGTTTTCATGTATTGTCTCTAGTCTGTAAGATGCTTTCAAATGGAGTTCTTGTTTCTGTCAGTTTAAAAGTAGGTTTAATTAACTAATAAAATATTTTCTGTGGAGAAATTGTTTATTTTTCCATTGTGGGGCTGCCATAGTGTTTGAAAGGGAAATTTACTGTTTTTCTATCAAAAATGTGGGCTGGTAGTGTTACTGGCATTTGTTGCTTGTTTTCCCCAGAATACAGGCACCATTTTTGGCTTGACCATGGAAGAGATTCTCACTCTCATGGTCTGCCCTTTTTCCAGCCACAAAAAAAAGTGTTAAGCAAACAGGCCTCAGTCGTAGGTGGGTCTGCTGTTGCCATTTGCTGTACCTCAGACCACTCATCTTTTAACTCAGATCCCTCTAGTGCATCACCTACAGCCAATATAAGATTTTTCAGTCCTCCTCTTCCAAATGACCATGGGATTTTCTTTCTCCTCATTCAATTTCAGCAGGAAAAAAAAAACAGAATAAACATTCTCAACAGAATTCATGTAAGCAGATGTTTAAGAAGTGGCAAGGAGGTTATAAAAAGAAATCTTAACACTCCCAAAAACCAAGGACTCTCCAACAAGTCTGAATGACTGTTCAGAGACCTCCCCCTACCATAGTCCTTTTTGTCTCCTAGAAAGTCTGAATCTCCATTTGCAAAATATTCTTTCAGACAAATCGGTTCTAAAAAACATTCATCAAGGTTACAGATGGCAGTGGAAGGAAATTCCTCCTGTACAGGGGTCATTCCTGGGCGGAATTGGGTGGCACAGTGGTGCAGTGGTTAACATTGTCGCCTCACAGCAAGAGGTTCTCCCGTTCGATTCTCGGCTGGGGTGCCTTCTATATGGAGTTTGCATGTTCTCGTGGGTTTCCTCCGGGTACTCCGGTTTCCTCCCACATTCCAAAGACATGCATCTGAAGCATTTCTCCCCGGGCCTCCGCTGAAAACAGGCTCTGTGGAACCTAGTCAGACTTTCCCGGTCAACAAATGTTAAATAAATAAATAAAATAAAAAAAATAAAATAAATAAAATTCCTCATCTTGCAAATCAGACTGTTTTGTCCCCACCTGTTCTTAATCACATGCTGTCCCAAGGAGTGATAGAACCATTTCCTCTTTGCCTGGTGGAAAATATTTTTTATTCAAGGATGTTCCTAGTCCCAAAGAAAGAAAGAAAGAAAATGCTTTGAGACCAGTTCTGGATTTTTTTTCCTAAACCAGTTTGTGATATTGCCCAAACTCAACCCGTTGCCTCTTCTTCCTCTTTCAAGTTTCCTGGCAACACTAGACTTAAAAGATGCTTATCATCACATTACTATTCATCCAGACTTCAGGTGTTTCTTAAGGTTTTGTGTGTCTGGGTCACATTATCAATTCTCTGCCTTACTCTCTGCACAATCCACTGCACCAAGAGTGTTCACAAAATGTCTATCTCTAGTTATAGCTCATAGCAGGCTACAGGATATTAACATTTTTCCATAAGTAGATAACTTGCTTTTGTTTGCAAGGTACTTCTCAAAATGTCAGGAATCTCTCTGTCGGGTAAGAGATCACTTACACAAGCTGGGATCCCAAGAGAACATTGAAAAGTCTTTGTTGACTGCCTTATTCAGATTCATAGATTCATAGGTTTGTACTAAGCTAACTGCCCTTGCGAGCCATTTTAAGCTTAGCCAATTATCCCTTGTGAGACTCAAACCCTGCACCTTGTGTTTGTAAGGCAAACACCTTAACCATTAGGCCACCCTCCCATCCCTTGTGTTTGTGGATTGTGTTCCTGGGATATCAGCTAGACACCTTGGTTCAACAAGAAAAATAGATCTTTATTTAGTTCTGTTTCTAGTTTTTTTCACTTAGACTTCAGTCACTGCAAGTTTGTACCTCAGGATTTTGTGTCTCATGGCATCTATGATTCTCATGATATTCCAGGCAAGACTCCACAAGCAAAAGATACAGTGGTACCTGAAATGTCTTTGGTCCCAGGGTCAACACCCTTATCTTTTCATACCCCAGTACTGGGGATTGTCAGGAGAGAAATCACTTGGTGGAGACGATATATCTTTAAATCCAGATCTCCTCTTCTCCCTATCTTCTCCACAGCAGTCAGTCACCACATATGCTTTTGGACTTTGTTTGGGGAGCATGTTTTGGAGAGATAAAAATACAGAGGGGGTGTGAGACACCAAGGACTGGTGCAAGCATGTAAATATCAAGGAGGTATTTACCCTGATCAAGGCACTCAGTTCTCTGAACCATCTTTGGTCCCCGGGGCCTCTTTAAGTGGTTACAGAGAGCACCACACTGATGTGGTACATCAACAAGCAAGGAGAAACCAAGTCTTACTCCCTTTGCAGGCTAACCATTTAGTCTGAGATATGGCTCACTCTGCAGGCATCCTACATTCTGTCAGAGCAAAACTGTGTGGCAGGGAAGATGAGCAGCACCAGGGCAGACATTCATAAATAACAACTAAATCTGGGGGTCTTCCATGATTTGAGCCATCTGTTGGGAGTTCCTCAAGTAGACCTCTTTGCTCCCTCTCTGAACAATCAAATGGCAAAATTTTATTCCAGGGCTCCATGCAAGCAGGCCTGGAAGACAGATGCCTTTTCTTTGTACAGAAAGGTCCCTCTGTGCCTTTCCGCTAATATCCAGGGTAGTTCTGAAGATTCAGAAGGAATCCCCCAAGATCATTGTGGTGACTCCCTTCTGGTTAAGGCAACCATGGTGTTCCCTTCTTTTGTAAAAGGCCAGGGGCATTTACTACAGGCTTTCTCACAGAATGGATCTACTCACATAAGAACAGGAGTGTTTAATTGACTGCCTGAATAATAGGGTATTAATTCTTTTTAGGCAACTATTTTCTGAGGATATGCAGCAAGTACCAATGGAGACAAATGCAAATGGTTTTCTAGTTGGTGCCAACAACATAACCAGCATCCATTCAGGGCAAGTTGTTCCCTGGTTCTGCAATATTACTGCAAGTTACTATCCTATGACCTTTATTATTTCTCTATTAAGATTAATTTATCATCCATTTTAGCATGTCTGCCCATAGTTCCTCCACTTTCAAGGCAGTTGCATATCAAAATGTTCTTGAAAAAGTTTTGCATAAGAGGCCTCCAAGCAAACTAGTAGCCCCTCCTGGAGATCTAAATTTTTATGTTAGAGAAACTAACACTTGCTCCATTTGAACCAGCTTGTCTGGCTGACTTGAGGTTCTTAACATGAAAAACAGTTTTTCTGATGACTCTGACCGCTTCAAGAAGGGTATCTGGGTCGCAAGCTCTTAAGATGAGTCAACCCTACCTCATTTTCCACAAGAATGGGGTTTCTTTGAGAACTAATCCTTCTTTTATGCATAAAGTGGTATCTGAGTTTGCTCTAAGCCAAGCTGACTGTCTCCTCATTTCCTTTCCTTAACCCAAAAATGAGGGAGAAAGAATACTCCATGCTTTGGATATCCAAGGCACAACTCAGGTACTATCTTGACAGAATTAAATATTTCATGTCTTTGGATCAATTCATTTCTTGTGAAAGTAAGAAGAATGGACAACCTGTGTCAAAACAGACTGTTTCCAAATGGTTGTCTAAAGCTATTAGCTTTTGTTATACTCACCATGACAAATCTATTCCAGGCAGTCAAGACTCAGTTTACAAGGACATTGGCTTCTTCTATGGCTATTTAGAAAGAGTTGGATTCTAGAAGTATTCTAGAAGCTGCTACATGGTCCTCTGTGCATACTTTTACAAACTACTATTATGTTTGATTCCTTCTTTAGGTCTAGATCATGCTTTGCTAGGACTATTCTTCAGTGGTTTGTGAGCCCTTCTCCTTCCACCTCCCAAATATATTTAGCTATGGAAATCTACCCCTATAGCTAAGGTTACTGCAACAGTGATCAATATGAGGAACATAGTACAGCAGTTGTGTAAGTTGAACTTACCATAACAGTAGATGTTCGAATGATCACTGCTGCAATAGCTGTTTCTTCCCTCCACCCCCCTTGTTTTGTGGTGTGTTTTTTATACCAGGATGTGGACATTTTTTTTTTTGTTATTCCTACCTTGGCCTTTCAGGGCTCAGCCTACCTCTCCCTACTGGCAGGAAAGCTCTGAGGGGCTTTGCGCTCAAACTTGTCATTTAGTCAGCTCAGTTTAGGTAAGTGGAAGGTGCCCTGTAGCTTTGGAAGCTGGCCAGCTGTTATATCTTTGACAGGATATACCCATATAGCTAAGACTACTGCAGCAGTGATCATGTGAACATGTACTGTTATGGTAAGTTCATCTTTTTACACAACTGTACTTTTTATTTGCCAAAAATACTAACGTTGTGATTAAAGAATTATATCTCTATATCAGTGGGAAAATTATTCATCTGTTCCAGAGCAGGTAGTACACTGAGAATTTGTGATATTGCACATTGTACGCAAATTATGCATATCCTATTTTCAGAGCAGCAATCTTAATCTAGATAAATCTTCATCTCAGATGGCAAGTATAAATGGCAAAATTGTAGCCTTCACGATGTTGATGGTAGCATTTGTTCACTCAGAGGTCATGTTGTTTTTACGATACTAATGCAAATATGGAAATATTGCTGTTATTCATAGCTGCTGTATCAAATAACCATTTGTATCTCTGGCTGAATTCACACTAGCCACCACATTTTAATGTAATTGATAGTTATTAGCTCTCGGAATGTAGATTTTATGCTGTTTCTTTCACAGTGCAGAGGCAAAATCAAACAAGCTTGGAGATGACACAGCTACTATTCTTGAAATATTACCTTTGATATAAAATTATTGCTAATATTCATAATTCCATGAACAAAAAAGCTGTATAGCTCAGGATTTTTGCATCTCACCGACATCCTTAATGTGGGTATTGTAGTTCTTACTGGTTAGAGGAAAGAGTAATGTGCACCATAGTAATATACTGTATTATGCTGACAAAAGAGGGTGGCATGGCCTTCCGCCCAACAACAATGAATGGTATCAGTACATGCTTACATTCACTGCTAGGAGCAACTCAAAGGTGCAGTGATTGTCCACCCTAAATGATAACTGCACCTGTGACTGATTGGCTCATGGAAAAGTAGCAATAATAATGCATTTCAGCTTGCTGCAAAAAATAATAAAAAGGCTGAAACTGTCCCGCCCAAACAATAGGTATTTAAGGCAAAAGGTTATCAACACACTGATACTGTAGTGGAACCATTTAAGCATATGAAGTTCAAAACTGGGAATGCCTGTCAATGCAAGTCAGTCAATAATGACAGATAGTAGAGTTCATACTACTAACTGCTCAGAAAATGCATGGTAACATAAAACCTGTTCTCTTAATGTTTTAGCGGTGGTGGTGCTGCGGTAGCGTTGTTGCCTCACAGTAAGACGCTGTGCAGTTTGATTCTCAGCTAGAGCGTCTTCTGCATGGAGACATGTGTAAATGGGCGTACCTTCTTTGAGGGTTGTGCATCAGAGCTGGCAACTCGTTACGTAAAAATCTACTGCCAATCATTAGCGGACCGGAGTTCCGCTGTGGCAACCCCTAACTGGGAAAAGCTGAAAGACACAACAACAACAACAATAATAATTAAAAACTGTCCCTGATTTTGGGCTTTTTTCCCTCCATTATATTTGGATTTGTAAGTTGAGGTATTGCCTGAATCTAACAGGCACAAAAAATACTTGCAAAAAACAGACACACACACACACACACACACACACACACATACTGACATGCAATCTCAAAAGCCAAACATTTTTATTCATAGGTAGGTACTAGGCTATCTGCCCAAAGGCTTTTATAAGCCTAGCCGGAATGTGTTGGCTTTCGCTGCCCCCTTAGATTAGTTCCCTGTGCCTCTGTCCAGCAGAGCCATTGAAGTGATCCCTGGGGTAAACTTTCTGTTTCCCATCCACTCATCAAGGTTGCTCTTGAAGAGGGTTAGTGAGGAGTTCTGCCTAATGTAGATTGGAATCTTGTTCCAGAGCATGGGAAGTCTCTGGGACAGGAATCTATCCCTCCAGCATGTCCTATTTATTGTTGTGGTTAGGTTTAGATCCCTTGAGTGTGTGGCTTGAGGGGATATGGTTTTCTTTAGGTGGAGCATGTCCATCAATTTTGGGTTGGACATGGCCTTGTATGTCAGGCAGAGATCACCTCTGAGTAGGTGATATGCAACCGAGTACAGCTGGAGTTTCTTCAGTCGAGCTGCATTAGGCCATCTGCTTGAGGCCAGTGATCCTCTTGGTGAGGTACTTCTGTGGTCCTTTCAGTTGTTGCATGTGTCTTGTAAGGTACATCCCAAATGGGGTATTGTACTCTATGATGGGTCTGATGAGTGATGCGTAGAGGGGCCCAATGACGTCTTTCGATCGAGATGCAAACACTTTTGTGATTAGGTGGGCCACATAGAAGGATTTTCTAACCACTTTGGCAATGTGATTATCAAAGGAGAGGTTACTATCTACTTGGGTCCCCAGATCCCTTATTACGTCTTCCGTATTTAGGGGGCTACCACCTATGTGGTAGTTTGTTGGTACTTTGTTTTTTCCAAAGGGGATGACTATGCACTTTTTGGCATTTTAGGTTGAGGCCATGGTTTTGACACCAGGTATCTGTCTCAGTGAGACCATTTTGGAGGATTTCTGTGTCAGCCAGAGAGTCAGTTGTAGCCCCTAGTTTGCAGTCGTCTGCGAACTTGGTCAGCCATAGTCTTCTTGTGCTTACCTGTACCTTTGAGAAGTATATGCCAAACAGGAGGGGTCCTAGGACTGAGCCCTGGGGAACACCACTTGTAACCAGTTTAGAGTCAGAACTAGCTCCCACAACTCTGGTCCCTATCAGATGATTGAAATGCCGTTTCTGTGAATATGAAATGATCGACACATATTGCGCAAACTACATAAACGCCAAACATCCAAAACAGTGAAATCTGAAATGTTTAAGTGATTTGGTTGGCCTGTCTGTGGTATAGCTCTGTAAGGTAAGTGTGCGATAGTTATGGACCTTAGGGTAGGGTGCAGGTTAAGGTAAGTGTATAGATAGGTAATGTATGTAAGATTTAGTGTAGTGTTAGAAGTAGGGTTTTGTTAAATGTATTTATGTGTATTATTTATTTTGTTTGGGTATATCTCCTTAGGGGAAGTGTGTGGTAGTTACGGACCTTAGGGTTAGGGAGGGGTTAAGGATAGTACATAGATAGTTGTGTATGTGGGGTTTAGTGTAGGGTTAGAAGTTGGGTTTTGGTACTTCACTTTAGGGTTAGGAGTAGTGTTTGATTAGTATATGTATGTGGTTTATTTATTTTGTTTGGGTAGGTAGTATGTAGTGGGTGGTGGGGTTGGCCGACAATGACCGATGTTTTAAATTTCACTGTTTAGTGCATTTGGTCTATTCGCAGTTCAATTAATACCTGTCACTCTTTGGTATTTGCTGAAATGGATTTTTGCGGAACTGATATAGACCCCCACAACTCTTACCATGTGGGTTCTGTCCGTGAGCCAGTTGGCAACCCATCTCGTGAGTAGGGGTTTATGTTCAGGCTGGTAAGCTTGTCTATAATACCTGAGTGGAGAATGGTGTCAAAGGCCTTTGTGAGGTCTAGGTAGGCTGTATGGAACAACTTTCCCTCATCTATAGCCTTGGTAACTGTCTCAAAGAAGTCCACCAGGTTTAGGAGGCATAATCTGCCCTTAACAAAGCTGAACTGGGTAGGGGTCCAGTGTTTGGAGGTTCCCAATGTCTCTGTTAATGAGATCCATGATGATGCGCTCCATAGCTTTGCAGACCAAGCTAGTCAGGCTTATAGGGCGATAGTTCCCGGGGTCTGTTGTGGCTCCACCTTTGTGGAGCGGAATAACCGTTGCTGTGCACCACTCTGTGGGCACTTAGCCTGTGGAGAGGCTGAGTTTAAACAATGTGTTTAGGTGAGAGGTTAGTTCATCTTTGAGCTTGTGTCTGGCCCCATTGATGCTGTGTTTTTGGCTTTGGAGAGGGCTGTTTTAACCTGAGTGTCTGTGATTTCAGGGGCACTACATTCTTCTGGTATAGTTATGGGCCCTTTTGGGGGTGAGAGGAGGGTGAAGTTTGCACTGAACCTGTCTGCCAGGATGCTGGCTATATCGGTCAGTTCAGTGTATTTTGTGCCATTCTGAACTAATTCCGAGCAGATCTGAGAATTGCCACTTAGATTCATAACATAGTTAAAGAATACCTTGTGGTTATCTTTGGAGTCCATGGCAATTCTTCTTTCGAAGCTAGCCTTGGATGATTTTATGAGGGAATGTAGTTTCTTGCTGATACTGATCAAGGATGTCTTCCCTTCTTGGGATTTTACTCTTTTCTGCACTAGTTTCCTCCTTCTATTGTATAGCTTGTTTATGGCAGGAGTCCATCAGACTGGTTTCCTTTTGTTGGAGAAGCGAGTCTTGGTTTTGTTTGGGATAGCACAATCCATGCATTCTTGTAGGTCCCCGTAGAGTGCATTAGTAAAAGATTTTGCAGCTTGGACAGCGTTATCCTTTAGCATGGGGGCTTTGAAACTTCCCACATTGGTCTTAAGTAACGTGAAGTTTGCTTCTGAAAAGTTTTTCATGGTGGTTTCTTTGACCGGGGGTGGTGGTGGAATGTGGATATCCAGACTGATTATTTTATGGTCCGATCTAACCAGCCAGGGGTTGACCTCCGGTGTGGAACACCGGTCACCCATGTTGGTGACGACCAGGTGCAATATGTTGTCACCTCTAGTGGGGGTGTTGACCAGTTGATCCAGGGCATTTGAGTTTATAAATTCTAAGAAATGTTGGACAAGGGAGTTTGTACTTGAGTAATTCTTCCAGTTAATGTTTGGGTAATTGAAATCACCCAATATCAGGGTGTTTGGTAGGACCTTTATGTTTCCCAGTGTTTCCAGGAATGCGGAGTGGGGGTCCTGAGACATGGTGGGTGATCTGTAGCAAGCTATAATTTGAATAGCAGTTTTGCCCGTTGTTAATTGCACATGGATGATCTCTGAAGCATCGTACTGTGCCACTAGCCTGGAGGTGTGGGTATCCTTGATGAATATGGATACTCCCCCGCCTTTTGTATTTCAGTCCGGGTTTTGTGGCCGAAATGTATGGTATGAGTTGTAGCCTGGTAGCGCTGGGGAGCTGTCTGGATCCTTAAACCAGGTTTCTGTTACTGCACAGATATCGATTTTCTCCATGCTAAGGAGTGCCTCGAGTGCGTGCATTTTGAGGTTTAGACTTCTGGCATTGAGTAGCATTACTCTCAGTTTTTGTTATTTGTGCTATGGCAGCAGCTCCTGAATTCCAGGAATCTTAAGCAATGGTGGTGTGGTATCTCTGTTGTTTGTCAGTGTTGTCAACTCCTGGTTGCTGCTGTTTTCCCAATGCATCTGTTACTTGATTTTTGCTGGAATGACTAATCTTTCTGAGAGTATAAGAATTTTCCTTCTGCATTTCTTGTGCTTGTTTGAAAGTAAAATGAAAAACAAACATACTAGGAAGCTCCTTATACCAAGCAAAAGCAGACCTCATTGGGGAGCCTAGAGGTACACAACACTGTAGCTAATGATCAGCTATCTTTATATGTAAGATTCCCTGCAGAGATGTGGTTGGATGGGGGAATCACACAGGTTTCCACTGTTAGAGATTAATGGCACACTAGGGCAATGGCAGTTGGTATCATGTAAGGAAACCGTGGAAGTAAGTTGTACTTTGAATAACAGCATTCCTTTGGGAGCCTTTCAATCAGAGTTTTACAGTCACATGGGTAAATGACTTGAAAGACTCCAGTTGCCTGTACAAAAAAAAAAAAAAATGGGAGGGGGATGTTATTTGTGAAGGTACACACATGCATACTGTTCTGTAAGATTCACATATGCTTTAATTTTAAGAATGCATATGTACCAGTTTTTCAAAAATAAGTTTGAAATCTGAGACAAGCATACTTGTGTGTATACAGGTAGCATCAGCAGATAAAAGTGAGACAGGTGAACAACTGCAAAACAACTGGAAAAAACATCACAGGGACCAAGGAGAATAGCTTTAGTCAGATATTAATCCTTTACCCTTACACGTTTTATGTAAGTACTCGTCTGTTTTTCTTCTAACTTTCATGTTAACTTCGTTTGTCTGTACAGTTGTATCATATTGGAGACTGACCTACATTGCAGCTTAGTTTTATACATTACTGTTTGTAGGTAATATTACTGCAGTATTTTACATTTCTAAATGCATTTAAAGCTTTGTATAATCATTTTCAATTTTGACTTTTAGTATTTCATATCACTTCTTTTTTGTGGAGCTTTTCTCCCCTGGTGTCTGCTGAAAAAGGGCTCAGTCTTAGATTACCAGTTAACAAATGTCAAATAAATAAATAAAATATTGATTTTAATATCTGAATAAAGCAATCCTCCTTGTTATCCCAGCAGAATAGGGAGCTCTCTTGTTAAGATGAGTATGCTTGTACATGCTTCATAGCAACTTGCCTTAGATGATCGGTATACTCATTTAGGATTCAAAGTTAACATTCTGTTGGAATATGGCACTACAGGACCTTCTGCTGCTCCACAGCATTAGAATAGAACAAGAATGTGGTCCACAAGGATGGGATGAAGAGCATTAGATCCAGGCTGGAAGCTCTGTGTTTCATCGAAACTGCCACCAGTGAGGACAGATGGAAGATTAGTTTATCATCTTATGCAAAGGTAATAGCTAATAACAGCAGCACCTGATTATGCTGCTTTCTGGCACTAGGGTGGGGGAAAATAATGAAGAAAAACACAAAAAAGATGAGAATACATTTCCAGATAGTAAATGAATGAGGCCAGAAAGGAAGTGTGGAGTGCAACCTACATGCAGGGGAGAGTTCTTAATTTTCCATCACTATGACCACAATAGACTTCACAGTGAAACATCATGCCCTAAAGACAGCACCTTAAGAGCACACTTCCATTTCTCTGAAATAAAAGGTTGGGGCATGGAAGGCAGCACTTGGATCAGAAGAGGTGCATTGCTTCACAGTGATAACTGCAGGATGCCACTAATGCATTCAGATCACTTTCAATCTGATCTGAAAGGCAGAACATAAGAACCTCAGCACTCACCTCCTTATGTTGGTCTGTAGTGCTAAAATGGGAAAAGGATGAGCATCAGGATGGCATGAATAGCATGAGCTACACATTTAGGATGTTTCAATTGGGCTACCACCTGCATTGTCAGACAGGATATCATTTCAACACCTTAGGTGATGAACAGCAGCTATGGTTGGACAAGGATGAGAAGAACCACATATGAATAAAGATGCACATCTGAATGGAATGAGGATGAATAGTGGCAGGAGAATAGAATGAAGACCACCAGCTAAACATTGATAGTTAAAATGTCGACTCCACTTCGGATGCTACCAAAGCAATCAGGCAGAGCCACAAAATAACATCACATTTGAAAAAAAAAAAAAAAAAAAAAAGGATCTCAAAACTGTATCATTCCCACCACCCACATCCTGATCAATAGCACTATGATAGGACAAGAATAAAGAGAACACGGGGAAGAAGATGATGGGGTGTGCCCAAATGGCAAAAAGAATGAAATATACTATGACTGGATGAGGACTACCAGCATTACAGAGATGAGAGCTCCAGTCAAGCTATCCTCACTGTGACCAGACAGGACTTTATTGTATCATCTTATCTGAAGCACAGCACCTCTGTAGTACAGGAACTCATGTTAGACTGCTTTCCTGATAAAGATAAGGAGCACAAGAATGGGGTGGCCATGGTGGTGCAGCGGTTAGCATTGTCACCTCACAGCAAGAGGTTGTCCGGTTCAATCCCTGGGGTGCGTTCTGCGCGGAGTCTACATGTCCTCCCTGTGTTCGTGTGGTTTCCTCCGGGTGCTCCGGTTTCCTCCCACATCCCAAAGACATGCTGTAGGTGGATTGGACACTAAATTGGCCTTAGGTGTGTGTGTGTGTGTGCCTTCTGTGGAAGGTTGGGCGCCGGGCTGGCAACTCCACACTATAAAAACTCCATTTCCAATTATGAGCAGACGTGATCCGCTGTGGTGACCCCTAACTGGGAAAAGCCAAAAGAAGATAAGGAGCACAAGAATGGGATAGTAATGGAACAAGAAGCAGCAGCTACATGCTGCTAACTGCATGGTCAGATATGACATTGGTTTAATGTTGTATAACACCACAACCACCTCAGGAGGACAGTATCCCAGTATGATGCTCTGTAGCATGAAAATGGGTCAAAGATTAAATCAGAGCACCAAGATTTATTTATTTGTTTATTGACATTTGATTACTGGGAAAGACCATTTGGGTAAAAGCCCATTTTCAGTGGTGGCCTGGGGGGAAAAGCTCCAAATTATTACAAAACATTTTAAGAACAATAATTTTACAATCTTCAAAAATAAAACAAAAACATTTGTAGTTTAAATAATTACAAGAAAGTTGTGATAATATGTAAACACTGGTTAAGAATCGATACAAGTTATGCGACAATCATCTAATATTTATAGAAATTTTAGACAGTTTGTAGAGAAGTTAAAGGTAAGTTAGTCTAACACGTACATGAATTGCAGTCTGAGGTAAGAGAAAAACAGGCTTATGGTATATTTAGAAAGTCAGGGAAGAAAATTAGATAGCAGTAAGGAAGTTAGTGAAGAAGAGAGAATAAGGAAGTGTAAGGAATGAAAAGGTACTTTTTCACATTTAGGGATATAGTTTATCCTGGTTTGATTGAGATTTTAGCTAGGAAGTCTTTCTAAGTGGTTTTGAAAGATGGGAGATGGTATTGACTTTGATGGATACCGGTGAGGAGTTCCAGGCCTTAGCAGCCTTGTACAAGTACAGACACTGCCCAGTAGATTTGATAGGTTTGTAGACAGACGGGAGTTTTTGGTCACTGGATCACAATGACCAACTGGGAACATAGTTGTGTAGAATGTTTTTTAGTGCTGGACAGGCAGATGGATGCTGCATAATTTTAAGGGTGGTAAGAAGCTGTGCATATGTTAGTAGATGAGGCAGTTCTAACCAATTTAGGCTTTTAGTGTTATACAGTGGTGGGTTCTGAAAGGGGTATTTGCTGCACATTTACCAACTTTGTTATAGTATTGTTCAAGTTTTAATTTTTTGGAAGCCTGGAGATTAGTAAGGATGGGAGCAGCATAAAGAAATGTGGGGAGGAGATAAGTAGTGGCAAGTGTAGTTTTAGTTGTGTCGGTGAGAATTTTTTGGTTCTGTAAAGCATCCCTAGTTTTTGATGAGTTTTTCTTATGCAATTTTGCATATGCAGGTTGAATGTAAGATTATCAACCACTATTATCCCTAATAATTTGCTTCAGTGGTTGTATTATCAAGAGAGAGGACTTTAAATTTTGTTTTTTCATGAGAGAGGGCTTTAGAGAAAATAATAGTAGTTTGGTCTTTTTTTGGGTTGAGCATGAGTTGTAAATTACAAAGCCATGTTTCAGTGGCTATTAAAGCTTCCTGAGTAATTTCTGGAGGAGGTGTACCATGTTGTCGGATGTGCAAATGATAGTGAAATCATCTGCATATTGCCTGTTGTGTGGACTTCCAGAGAGTGTTGGTGAAAATGTTAAAGAGGAGGGACCATGGATAGAGCCTTGTAGTACACCAGTGGTGACTGGGATATGAGGAGAGAATGTGGAGTGCCATTTTACTGACTCATACCTACTGGACAGATAACTTTTAAACCACAGAAGGGTGGGCTGAGGGAGACCTACTGAGGACATTTCAAGTAGAAGTTTGCTACGACAAACTGTGTCAAAGGCTTTTAGACCAGTCTAGAAATAAGGCAGAGACCAGTTTGTCATTATCTGTAGCTTTATTTACAGTATCTATATAAGTTAGAAGGGCAGTGCTAGTACTATGAGAAGGAAGGAAGTCATATTGTGTACGGATAGGAGTTTTTCCTGCAAGAGATAGTCTAGTAATTGTTTTTGAATGCATTTTTCAAGTATTTTGTTGAGGGGAAATAAGATTCCTATAGGTCTAAAGTTATTGAATTTCCTGCTTTGTGCAGAGAGATAATGTGCAACTTTTTTCCAGAGAGAACAACTGTGTAATTCCTGGACTGACCTATTCATAAGGATAGGCAATGCTACTGGCTGCTATTTTTAGGTGCTTGCTTGGAAAGTCATCACCTGAAGATGAGCACGGTTTAAGTTTGAGTAGTTTTATATAGGATGTGGGCACAGGCTTGAAGGTGAAAGTGGATGTGCTGATATGTGGCTGCTGGGCAGGGTTGGGATTAGATGTTGAGGAATCCTTTGTTAAAGATGCTATACTATCTATAAAGTAAGAGTTGAACTGTAGTGCAGTTTTGAGTGGTGAGTTATTGAAAGAGGGGTTGATTTTTTGGCTATGATGTAAGGTTTCTTAAATGGATGTCCAACGTTTTTTAGGTTTGTGTTTAATATTATTCTGAAAGTTATTATAGTATAGGTTTTGTCTTCATTTATTTGTTTTTAGTACGATTGCAAAGCATTCTAAAGTTTTCAAGACATTCATGTGTTTTATATTTTTGCCATTCTTTCCATGCTGTCTCTATCCTGCATTAGCATTCTACTGTTTTTAGATAGCCCAACTGCATTATTTGTTTTTAGTCTCTTCCTTCTATGAGGTGCAAAACTATTTAGGATATTTAGAAAAGTTTTACTGAATTCATTTACAGCATCATCTAAGGGGAGGACTTTTTGGAAGTTTTAGTTAATACATGATAGTTTAATAATGAACATTTCTGGGTTAAACTTGGAAATGTTGTATGTTGTTTCATAAGTATGCTGTTTGACTGGATGTGTGAGATGTTTGGTCATATATATTGGGAGATGATCACTGAGAGACTGCCATTGTACTTGTGGTAGAATATTTGCTAGGATCCAGTCTAATACGGAACTGGATGTCTTGTTATAATGTGTGGACTATTAATGTTATGTGAAACCATAAAAGCTCATGCTAGATGTATAGGAATTAAAGTTTATGTCTAGTAAATTGACATTCACATCACCTAGTAGTAATTTTTCTTGTAGAAATGTTATGGATATCCAATGGAGGATATCTTCCAGTATAGCTGTATTGTCGCCAAGAGGGAAGTAAGGGACAGTAATACATATTTGTTTATAATTGTTTCTTTTGAGGAAATCAGTAAGAAGTGTTGCTGATCACAAATCTCACATGATTCTCACATGAGAATATGCATATGGATGGTGAGGAAAAGACCAGGGTGGGAGAAGGCTGCAAATCCTTCCTGATTTTTCCTCATATCTTTCATGTGTTCCTCGTAAAATTTGTGGTTTTCTGTCAAATCACTTAGGATTGAAGTTACTAAATAACGAATTTCAAAAAGCATGCTGATGCAAATACACAAATCCTGTTATTTTAGCAACATTCTAAGTTTATTGGATTAATATTTAAAATCTGTCCCTACTTTTGGGCCTTTGCCCCCACTCCTTTATTTTAGGCTTTGTCCAGATTTCTTGCGCTAAGAGGTTGAGAGGTATGACTACAATCTGATTTTAGTCTGTGCAGGAAACAATGACCTGAGGTCAACACCACTTAAAAATATGAAGAATGCCATCCTAGAAATAACTGAAATGCTTGAAGGAACTTCTATTAACATTATACTAAGTGAAATAATGCTGTCCCCATGCTGGAACTGACTACTTATTTACTAAAGCCCACATTTTCAACAGTTGGTTAAGGCAACTTTATAGAGCATACAAAATCTAATTGATCTGCTATTGGAAGGACTATAGGTACAATAATCACATGTTTTCCAAAGATGAACTTCATCTTGGTTATTATAGAACTGTTTCTGTATTAGAGAAAATTGAAGAATATCTGAAAATGTTTTTTAGACAATCCAGTGTATCAGCTTCTAGAAGATCTGATACAGCTGTGAAATGTTTTTATTGCAATGCACAAAGTCCGGGAAATAAGTTTGATGAAATAGTCAGTATAGTTACTGAACATAACTATATGGTAATAGCAGTTGAGGAATCTTGGAACACTTTAGCACTGCAAATTCCAAATTAGGCAAAATATGAAATCCTGAGAGAGAACTCTGGGGAAGGGGAGTAACATTGTGGATTTATTACAATATTCCATCTTCACGTGTTAATTCAGTTAATGAGATAGAACTTATAATTGTTCAGGTTTTTGATCCTTTATCAAGTATTTTTTTTTAATTGTAGTTCCAGTATGGATGCACTTAAACACTAGTATTACCTCCCCTGTTCAAGTCATAACTTACCAATGAAAGCCATTATACCATTGAGCAACTTCAATTAGCCTTGTATTTCTTGGACAGATCATTCTACAAAAAATACTTGTGAAGCAGAATTTGTCTATATTTTATTACAATGATGACTTAACCAGCTTGTCACTGAAGGTAGCAGAAGGACTAATTCTTGATCTGGTTCTGACTGACAGCTTTGACACTATTGACAACTTAATCAGTGCACCCCTTGGATTTTCAGATCACAACTCACTGAAGTTTCAGTTTAAAATACATTTATGAAAAAGTCAAATATAGGACTTTAGAATCATTATACTTAACAGATTGGCACTCCTATTTATTGAATCATGAAGTACATTTTGAATACAACACTTTGCACAATTTACTTATTAGCTTTGAATCCACAGTTAATTATAAGCATAGTTCACATAAAAACTTATTTCCTCTCTTGTGAAACCTGGACATTTGTAAGCTATTTAAGAAAAAGCAAAATAAATATAAGGTTTTCAAGAAATACCCAACTGCAGTAAAGAAGAGAACTTTTTAACATTTTATTTTATTTATCCTTTGTTGAGCTAGTTAGTTCCACTAGACTAGCAGCCTGTTTTCAGGGGAGACTTGAGGTGGTATTTATACTACTAGGGAATAACCGGCCAGAGCATCAGAAAACTCCCCCTACTCATTAGGAACGTGATTGTTCCATTCCTAGTGCAGTGGAGGCTGTGAGAACAGAAATACCCAACAACAGTAAAGAAGAGAACTTTTTAACATTTTATTTTATTTATCCTTTGTTGAGCTAGTTAGTTCCACTAGACTAGCAGCCTGTTTTCAGGGGAGACTTGAGATGGTATTTATACTACTAGGGAATAACCGGCCAGGGCATCAGAAAACTCCCCCTACTCATTAGGAACATGATTGTTCCATTCCTAGTGCAGTGGTGGCTGTGAGAACAGCACTCAAGGAAATCCAAGATGGTGGATAGCACAGAGGTGAATGCCAATGCAGTGTCTGAAGCTATACCAGATTCTAAGGTTTCATTGGAAGCAAATGTGCAACACAGTGATGGATTTATTACAACCCTCCAGTTGAGAGGGTTGCAGGATATTTCTTTGTGAATTGTTGATGCAGAGCAAGCCGTAAAGTAGAGAAGATGTTTCTTGGGGTAAAATTATGGACAAAATTCAATCAGAGTAATGAAAAGCTATTTTCAAAGGAGATTACCAGATGAAGAAACTGTATGTGACTGTTAAAGAAAATGCAGAGAAAGTAATGAGAGATGAACAGAAGAGAGGAAATGTCAATAAGGAAATTTATAGTGAGAATTCAGGACAAGGAAGAAGAAGAAATGGACAGGTATGACATTTGGGGCAATTTAATGTTCCCATTGAGGGTGAAGGCTCAGCAGGTAAGAGCTTCTATTCGTATTCATAAAGGGACATTTTGTGACATTACTTTTGAGACTGCTTCTGTTCTAGAACTTTTGCGGTGGAATGTGAAAAGAAAAAGATCTGTAATCTGTGGAGTTCTTATTTGGTTAAAGCATTTCACAAAGAAACAAAAAAGAAGATTCTTGTTCTATTTCAAACTGATGTTGAAAAAGAGACTTTAAAAAGACATTTAAGGAAACTTTGTAAAGAAGTTATGGACATTAACAAAGTATATAACAGAGGATAATGAAGTGGAGATGGGACTGTCATATTGTATTGAAAATGGAAAAAAATGTTTATAACCCCATATAGATGGTAAGAGAGATATTGTAAAATATTGGGACAACAAAAACATGTTTTTTCTGTGGAAGATATGAGTGTCTGATAAGTAATTGTAATAAGAGGAAATGTTATATTTGTGGGGTAACAGGTCATGATGCAAAAAAGTATGAACTGAAATTAAAAGTTATAAATGTAACAAAACTGAACATGTATGGATGGATTGTAACCTAGATAAAAAAGGATGAAGAAGAAAACAAGTGTGAGGATAATATGCAAAGAGAAGAAACAGTTTCAATAAACGATAGAGGATATAGGAAAACAAGATCAGGGTAACAAAGATAAGGATAAAGAGAAATGTATATATTGTAAAGAGAAAAATGAAATGGAAGATACTATAGAAGAAGGTTCTGAAATGTGATGATATTGGAAAATAGTGAAAGGTATGAAGAATTTTATTGGCATAAGAGTAAGAGAGAAAGGAAAGGTTAAAGGGGTAAGTGTAAAAGAGAAAAAGAAAGGAAATGGATAATGCGAATGAGATAATTTCTTCAAATTTACATAATTTCTGCATAGCTACAACATAGACATAATGACAATTTTAGAGTGCTTTCAGTAAATGTAAATAGTATCAAAATATAAGTAGTAGAATCCTCATTCTAAATTGGTACAGTAAGTGCGATGTTGAAGTAACATTGAAGATATAAGATTTTTGACACAAGAAGAGAGATTACAATTAAAGAACCTTTAGAGAGGAGATTAACTATGGAACATATGAAAGGAACTTTGTTTGGTCATAGTTGTACTTTGTAGAAAGTCTGTGAAAATATTGAATGCAACATTAGACATGATGAGATGATTAGCTGTCGGAGACATCAGATGACAATCAGGTATACAGAATTATAGCATTGTATGCTTATGTTACATGTAAAGAAAGGCAAATTATATTTCATACAATTTTGGATGATGTAGCTTATATGAACATAATACTAATGGAAGATTTTAATTGTGATTTAATGGAAAAAAGAAGAGGAGAGAAAATGATGAACATTTTTGATGTTAAGAAATGTGACAGTTTGAAGATTTGGAATAATTTGTGGACATAAAGTCTAGGTATATATAACATGGAACTAGATTATTTTATTATTGCATAAGGTTTAAATAGCTAAGGGGAGAGACACTTACAACAAGCTTTTCAGATCACTCAGCCATTTGGATAGAAATACAAGAAAATAGAGTATATTAGATTGGGAAAAGGAATAAAATGAATAAATGAGAAATTATGGAATGAAATGTGTTTATGGAAAGATCACATTTCCACTAGAGTGTGGTATAAAACTGGTCTGACTGGCAGCTAGCTTTGAAAGAAAAATATAAGAAATATTTTTTAGAATGGCAGTCAGATGTAGGAAAAGCTGAGAAAACAAATGATAAAACAATGTGTGTGGATGCTTTAAATTATTTGGAAAGGAATGATAGGGAATATTATATGACCGAATGGAGAATTTATGAAGAAAATCAAGAGAAAATCAAAGAATTATTATTTAAGCAAATATATTTTTACAAGGTAAAAAGAAGGGTATACACTTACCTGAGTAGCATAGTTAAAGAGAATACTAGTAAAATGAGAGAAATGAAAGATGATGGATGTTGGGTAATAAGATCTCTGGAACAAATTATGAATATCATAATAAATTATGTAAAGAAAATGTTTCAAGATAAGAAAAAAGTGCAAAAAAAAGAATGGATGTTAAAAAAATTGACATAAGAAAATAAGGAACTGGAAAATGAGGTTTCTTTACTTGAATTAGATAACGTCCTTAACCATGTTGATTTAGAGTCAGTTTCAGAATCCGATGGAATAGAATACCAGTTTATAAGAATTTTGCAGACTGGCAGAAAATACTTCTTAAAAGTTATGAATGAATGATTAAATTATGGTTTTATGTATAAATATTTATGCAGTTATACACTTAAATATGTGTGCAAAAAGGAAGATAAAATTGAAAACTAGAGACCTATAGTATTGAATAATACAGATTATAAGACTTTTTGAAAATAATTAATTGAAAAGTTATTATGGAAGATAACATATATAGTTTAAAGGGAAAAGAATGTCAGGAACTATAATTCATAGCAAGGGAAATTGTGGATAATATTTAAACAGGGCTGATGACACCAACATCATGATAAAAGACTTGCATAAACCTTTTGATGTCATACAACATGAACTTTTGTGGACAATTATGGGAGTGTATAGCATTACTAAGAAAATTAAGAATGTATGTTCTGCATATAATGAAAATAAAGTAAGAATTTTATTGAATGGAAGGTTAAGCAAAGAACTAAATATAAATAATGGCAAACATCAGCGATGTCCTATGAGTAGTATATTATTTGCATTAGTTATAAATGTACTAGTCAAAGATGTAAATTTGCAGGAGAGATGCTACTTATAATACCACTGAAGGTATAAGGATTCCAGTCATGTTTACTTATACAAATGATATTATATTGATTGTGAAAAACAAAGTCCAGATGAAAGAAGTTATATGACCTGATGTTGTCAATTTTCATTCCATCTTCAACTGATGGGTTTGGATCTGATCCCTTGTATTCAACCTGATCATTGCTAAAGCTTGTGGCAACCAAAAACTCTTGAGCTTCTCCCTTGCCCATAATACGCCAACCCCAAGTACCTCAGATCTCAATTACCACTTTCAGTGAAAGTCATGGTCTGCCAGTTACTCTCAAGCATTTTCAAAGATAAGTTAAACATTTCTGTTTCCTTCAGCTTTATTAGCAATTACCTTTCCCCTTAACTTTGTTACTTTACATATTTCTTAACTCATTCGCTCCAGTACAGCTCTTTCGAGTGTGCACCTTTAACTCTGAGTGGGCGTGGCTTCAGCTTTTAAAAAATGAAGTTATCACCTTACAATTCTAACAAAAAGTCATTGACATAGGCCAAACATCAATACAATTGTGTTTTCCATCATGTATGCTTTAAGATAAAACATTCTGATACATTGTATATAGCATGGTTTTGGAATTATTAATGCAAATATGAACAAACAATATTTGATGCCTAGAGGTGCAGTAGGAGATAACTGCAGATGCACCTGGAGGCGTCACTTGGATGTAATGAGTTAAATACTATTGTTAGTATTTTGTTCCATTACTTGCCTCTTCCTATTTTAATGGTAGGTGTTATCTACCATTGTTGATAGTATTTCTTCTTCTTCTTCTTTCTCCTTACCTGTTCTATCTTCAAAAAAAAAAAACTATAAATCTAGTAATAATAGAATTTTTCTTACCTTCAGTCTATTTTTTTGAAATATGGTGGAAAAGGGGCCTGCTGGCTTTAAAAAGTATATAAAGTGTGGACATAAGCTTTTTTATCAGATGCTCACACATTAGGTGTTTATTGCTTAGGGCCTCTTCATTTGCAGGCAGACTGCTCGATATGCCATGGTTTCAACTCCAGGGCTCTGGTTGAATGCAAAAATAAATTGATTATGAAAGGACTCTTAACGTCTTCATTCGAGGAAGCTATACCTGGAGAAATATCTCCCAAATCAAAGTCAAAACAGCCAAAATTAAGGTCTCCAAAGCTTTCCTCTGGCTTCAGAGTTCTAGAAATAGGTCAAAAAGAGATCCAACTTCACCCTCAGATCCAAAAAAGCTGAAATTGTCTGATTCAATGTCTTCAGATCCAAAGAAACTAAAACTGATTGATCCCACTACCACAGATCTGACTGTAGCTAGTCCTTCTACTTTTAATGTAATGCCAAGGACCAGGTATTCACCTTTGGTGGATCCAGTACCCTCTAGGGTACCTTCTCCCTTTTTTGGATAGGCCCAGGTCCCCTTCAGTCTTGTCTGCTCATTCTTCCAGAAGTCTTACAGAACAGAGGAGGAAGATGTGGAAAGAGTGGGGAAATAATTCTTTCTGAGCAGAGCCATGTGGGTATCTCTTTAGCTCCTACCACTCTTGGTCAGGAGATCCATTCCACTGCTCACCCCTCCACTACAACCTCCTCCTCTGACTCCTTCAGTGGTATCAGAGTCCCTGGATCCTAGTTGTCCAGATCCAGCTGACTCAGATCTGAGGATTATCTTATCCTCAGATCTGAAACTTACTCTGAGTGCTTCTCCATCATTTCCAGAGAACTCTCAAAGCCAAAGCTTCCCTGTTGAATCTGAGGTGTTGCTATCAACTCCAATTCCTTTGGAGCCATCTCTGTTCCTCAGAGCCTCAGCATTGGATAGCTTGGCTCTGGCTTCTACCTCTGGGATTTTGACCTTGGAGCAGTGAAGGGCTGTGGTCCAAAAGCTTGCCTTTTTGGTTCTGAGCTCTTCACTTTCTCTAGGATTATCTGCCTTTAATGCTGTGAAGAGAGTTTTCTCTGTCTCAGCAGAACAGATGGATCCAACCCCCTCAGATCCTAAATCTTCAATCCCAATGTCTCAGTGTTTAGAATCTCACCAAGTCTTTCCACAGGGACAGCCAATACCAAGACACCAGCTTCACCACAGGGGAATTTTGACTTATTATTTTGATACCTCTCAAAGAACATCCCATGGAGGAGATCCCTAAGAAGAAGACATGCAAGAGGAAGCACCTGGACTCATCAGAGGAGTCTATCATAGAAGATAAGGATTTTGATGAAGGTGAAAAAGTCCATATTCCTGGAGGTCTTCAGTACTGGCCATCTACCTCCTGGGTGACTCTGCCAGCCAGTGATCTCATTGAGTTGATCTCTCAGCAGGAGTGGAAGGAACCTGACACCATTGAGCCTATACCTCAGAGACCAGATAAGATTATGGCACCACCTGTAGACATGCAGTTTTGGAGGACAGTTATGCCTGTTGATGCCATGGTCATAGCAGCAGCCACCAAAAAGGAACTTGCCGAGGAGAGTTCTACTATCCATTCTTCCAACAGGGAGTTTTGGGTGATGGACAGATTTGTGAAGCATGTCTGTGCTTCAGTGATCTTTGATTTAAGGTCACTGAATTATTTGGAAAATTTTGTAGGATTTCAGAGGAATTTGATTATGGAGTTATCAAATACTGTCTTAGGAGTTGTTTCTAATGAAGTTCAATTACCTTTGGCTTCTCAGATGGCTACCCTGCAATCCATCTCCAATTCTTGCATGAAGTTGGTTTCACATGTTACTGAAGGGATCTCAAGAGAAGTGGGTTTAGGCATTTCCGTTAGGAGGCATGCCTGGATGTGCTTATGTGATTTTGCGGAACCCTTCAAGTCTTTGTCAAGCAATGATCCCTTTGATGATACATCTTTGGGGACTAGGTAAAGGATACACTATCCAGGTGTGAAAAGGATTGAAAGACCCTGTCTGCCATGGGTGTACATTTTTCAACCCCTCAAAGATTCTTTTCCAGGAATCAATGAGGCAGTCAAAAGATGTGATTCATGAAGTCTCAGGGTCTGTTCCAGGACACACATGAAGGAGATTCCCCCAGAGGCAGATGAGGGAATTGTAATGGACAGTGGTACCCACATGGCAGAGGTGGTCCACAATACCAGGGTTCCAGAAAATCCTTCTTTGACAGACCCTACTAGCACTCCTAAAAGGAAGTCCAATTGCCCACCTCTGGAGACAGTCACGGTACATTTATCCCTGCACCAGAGAGCCTGGCTAGACTTAAAAGATACTTCAATACAGAGGATCATTTCCAGAGTTTATATAATTCCCTTTTCCCTTCTTTCTCAAAACTTGAGAAAAATCCCAAGTGGTCCACCCAGTCAGAGGTAACAAGTAGCAATTCAAATTGAAAAGCTGCTAGAAAAAAAAGAGTCATCCAAGAGTTCCCACCAGACCAGATAGAAACCGGAAATTACTCAAGGTTCTTTTTAGTGCGAAAGAAAACATGGGGTTACAGACCAATTTCGGATCTCTGCATTTTAAACAAGTCAGTTCAATGAACCAAGTTTTGGATGGTCACAATTCAGTCCATTCTCCCTTTTCTGGGCAAGGATGATTGGATGTGCTCAACAGACCTTCAGAATGCATACTATCATATAAAGATGAACAGACGATCAAGAAGGTATTTACACTTCTGATTGGGAGCCAGTCACTACCAACTCATAGTTCTGCCATTTGGTCTCACCACAGCCCCCCCCCCCCCCCCCAGGGTGTTTACCAAGTGCATGGCAGTAGTAGCAGCTCACTTGAGACTTCAAGGATTCTGGGGGTTTCCATATCTAGATGACTCTACCCTGACCAGGCATCAATTAATAAGGGCCAGGAGACTAGGTTCTCCAGACTTGCTCTCTTCTGGGGATAACCATAAACTGCAAAAGTCCTAACTAGAACCAACTCAGCCTCTAGAATTCATAGGAATAATTCTCAACATAAAGTCAAACATATCTTCACTACTACTCTCAAGAGTTTAGACCATAAGATCACAGGTCCGAAAGTTAATCTGCAGTACCGAGATTTTAGCACACCTGGTCTAAGCTCTGGAAACAGTGGCAGCAGGGATGATAATAGTACCTTTGGCCAGATTTTACATGAGAATACTTCAGGGGATGCTAGCCACACAGTGGTCAGTACTTTACCAACCCATGCCTATCAGATACTACTCACTTAGACATGCAAGAGAGATCTCAGCTGATGGATTCAATCAGATCAGGTTCTACAAGGCCATCCTTTTATTTCTCTTCAGCCCAAGACCATAGTGACCAAGGAAACTTCCCAGCTGGGGTGGATGGGGGCATTTTCTGGGGAAAACAGTCCAAGGCACTTGGTCCCCTGAACAGGCTAACTTGCACATCGATGTCCAAGAAATGAGAGCAGTGATTTAACATTGCAGGCCTTCCAGGATGCTCTCCTTTTGAGGCAATTGCAATTCAAATGGACATTATATTAGTAGTTTGATACATCAACAAACAAGTAGGGACCAAATCCTACAACTTGTGTCAAGAAGCTCTCTTAGAGTGTGGCACTTGGGTGATCTCATCCAACCACTTTCTCATACCAGTGCACATTATAGGGAAATCCAGTGTGATAGCAGACAAACAGAACAGGTACATTCTTCTACCTCATGAATGGTCCTCAACAAGAATGTCATGGAATTGATTCTACATCAGTGGGGCCAGCCCTGCTGCAATCTATTTTCTTCCACCTAAACAACAAATGCAGCAGCTACTTTACCCTAATTCCTCAGCAGGAGGACTCCCCAAGGGATGGTCTACTTCATGATTGCCCCCAGTCTACTCTATGCTTATCCACCCATTCCGCTAATTCCAAAATTCATACATAAAGCTGCCATGTTGAAGAGCAAAGTCATCTTCATTGCACCCTTCTGGCCTCAACAGATTTGATTCCTCTACCTTTGGTCTCCAGACCTCCTATATCTCCTGACAGGCATGATTCATCCAGACATAACCAACCTCAGATTGACTGTCTGGCTTCTCCAGTTCCATTAATAGCCAGACAAACTATGCTCTTGTCACCTATCCATCAAATATTTTTCCTTCCATAAACCTTCTACCAGAAAACTCTATTCCAACAAATGGAAGAGGTTTGTTTATTGGGTTCGTCAGAATAATATTGAACCTTTTTCAGCCCTGATACATAGCATCCTTGAATTTTTGACACATCTTTTTATAGAAGGAGCTAGTGCCTCTGTTGTTAAAGTGCAGTTAGCAGTGCTATCAATTTTTCACATTGGCTTTGATGGTTTTTCTGTTGCACCTCATAAATTGAGCAAAGCTTTCTTGAAGAACTCTTCTTCTGAGACACCCTTTTAGAAATCCTTCCCCCCAATGGGACCTGAATTTGTTACTGCAGGCCCTTACTCAGTCCCCCTTCAAACCAGCAGCTACATGTGACCTTAAATAGCTTCCTTGGAAGGCAATTTGTCTGGTAGTTATTACCTCTGCCAGACAAATTTCTGAGATTCAAGCTTTGTCCTATAAACAACCATATTTGATTTTTTTACAAGGATAACGCTAAATTATGGACTAATGCATCCTTTCTTGCCAAGGTAGTGCCAGAATCTAATATCAATCAGTCCATTACTTTACCAGTATTATTTCTTAAATTTGCTAACAAGGCCAAATACGTGTTCCATTTATTGGATTTCCACAGACAATTTAGTTTTTACGTACATAGAACACAAGATGTCAGAAAAACTAAGCAATTGCTTGTTTCATTCACAGAAGTAAAAACTGGGAAAACCAGTTGCCACAGTTACATTATCTAAGTAGCTAAATGATTGTATTTCATTTGTTTATAAAAAAATGGGCATTACTCTTCCAAAACTGTTACTGGCCCATTCAACTAGATCCATGGCCACCTCTTCAGTGTTTCAATCCAGCATGTCCATGGATGATATATGTGCAGCAGCAACTTGGGCTACTCCCCACAATTTTATTACTCATTACAAATTGGATCTGGTCTCCAGAGGTAGAGTATCATTTGGTTTCATGGTGCTCAGGAATATCCTTTCTTGAGTACACCTTGGAATTTATGTAGCTGAGAAATCTGTCCCACCAGTTGAGGATAAAATGAAAATTGACAACATCAGATAAATAAGTTATGTACTAACCATAATGCTCCATCTATGTTGTCCTTTTTCATTCCTCCTCAACTCCCCACCCACTAATCCCCATCCTGTGTAAACTTCTGTTAGAATGAGTAGTTACAGGACATGACTGTCCTTTATATTGAGCTCCAGAGGAAATATTTTTCCTATTTGACTGTAAATATTTTTTTGCTACTAAAGTCGACAAATAAGATCTGAGGTGCTTGGGGTTGGTGCATTATGGGTAAGGGACAAGCTTGAGAGTTTTTGGTTGCCACGAGCTTTAGCAGCAACTGAGTTGGATCCAAGGGATCAGATCTGAACCCATCAGTTGAGGAAGAATGAAAATGGACAACACAGATGGAATGCTATAATGTGTACATAACTTCTTTTTATATACATCAGTGTTTAAACATAATAGGAATGACCGTAAATAAATAAAAAGTAAAAGTTTTGGTGATATAATAAAAACAGGAGTATCATCTTTCTCAATGATGTTTTTGGAAAACATATAAGCTATTGTCTAATAAAAAGGTTTATTTGATTAATTCAGTTGTACTGGGGAAGATTGCATATTTAGATAGTGTCTACATGGTGCCAATAATCTATGAAAAAGAAATGCTACAACTATTTTTTTTCTTTTACATGGTTTCAAGATTGACTTCAGTGAAAAGAGTGGTCTTATACATGGATAAGGAAGATGGAAGTTTAGGATTACTACACCCAATTGTTTATGCTGCTGCTTTGAATTTATATAAAGTTTTGTCTTTGATAAATGAAACAAATGAAAAGTTGGTAGTAAATATTCTAAAGTCCAAATACAAGCAGCAGTGGGATATGTTAAAAAATTTCAAGTGTAAATGCATGTTTAAATGAAGTAATGAGATGTTATCAAGAAAAACGTATTTTATGGAAAAAGAAAGTTGAGGAACTAGAAAATGATAGGAAAGTGTGGTATGAAAATATCACAATACAATATTACTATAATAATCCTCGCGCTGAGCTAGTGAAAGAAAACGTTAAAGCCATCATAGGATGAAAAGCATGGTGTAATAAGCAAGTAGAATGTCAAGGTTTTCTATGGAGATTGATGATTAATAAATAACCAGTAAAATGGAATATGTCACATAAAAAAACAATGAAAGACTTTGTATATATTGTGGTAAAGAAGAAGAAACTAAAGAACATGTTTTCTTACAAGTATAAGAGTTGAAAGTTTGTCAGAAAAATTGTGTCAAGAAAATGTCTTTAATATAAAGGCAGTGAATGAAATAAATATGGATATGATTATGTAAGGGTATTATAGACATAAAATATGGAACAGGTTAGTAAAACAGACAAAAGATTATTCTATGTGGTGTGGACCATTTGGAATGAAAGGCCAAATGGAATCATGTTTAATAGTAAATTGAGACCAACAGTAATTTTAAGAAAAAATAGATGTTGGTTGTTGAAAAAGGAGTGGATTCAAATAAGATAATGAAGGTTTAACATAATAATGAACAGTAAGATATCTAAGATTGTATGACAATAGCTAAACGTAATGAACATTTGCATAAATGTCATCATCAACAGCCCCATTTTTTCTACATGGGGGTCGGGGTATCGTATTAACTGTTGCCAACTCTCTCGATTCTGTGCCACACTCCTGCCTTCTTTAACACTTATGCGTAACTGTCGCAGATCTTCTTTCACACAATCCACCCACCTCTTTGCTGGATGTCCTCGCTTCCTCTTCCTGTTTGTCCCAAATCTTCCTCACCAGATTGTCTTCTGCTTTTCTGCATGTGTCCAAACCACTGTAATCTTTTCTCTTTGATCTTTTTTGCAATTGGAGCTAACTTGGATTCTGCCCTTATGTCCTCATTTCTTTGTCTGTCCCACAGTGTGCATCCTACCAGCCTTCCCAGGCACTTCATTTCCATCACCTCTAGCTTCTTCAAATGTTTTGCTTTTACTGCCCAGGTTTCTGTACCATACCATAGTACTGGCTGCACCACTGTCTTGTACACATTACTTTTCAATGTCTTTGGCATTCTTCTGTCATAGACTACACCAGACACTCTAGCAACCCCTCTGATTCTAGTTTTGACCTCTTCATTCAGACTTCCCTTCTCCTCAACCACCCCTCTCAGATACTTGAAGCTGTTTACCTGTTCCACTATCTTCCCTTCTATCTCTATTCTTAGCGTCTTCTGATTTCCCCAGTTTGCTGCCATTACCACGGTCTTATCTGTGCTTAGTTTCATCCCATGGGCCTTCGGTTTTGCATTCCATTCTCCTATCCTTTGCTGAAGTTCTAGCTCAGAGTCTGCCTGGAATGCCACATCGCCTGCATACAGCAACTTTGTTGATCTTCCCACTCTGACCTGTTTGCTAATGTAGTCCATCACCAGTATGAACAACAGTGGGCTCAGAGCTGAACCCTGGTGTACACCCACTCCCACTGAGAACCCCTCTGTGAGGCCGAACACTGTTCGTACTTGAGTCATTGGGTCCTTGTATATAGCCTGCACTAATTCTACCAGTGTTTCTGGGACTTCAAACCACCGCAGTACTGCCCATATCGGCTTTCTTGGAACCTTGTCATATGCTTCCTACAAGTCTAGGAATGCTCAGTTCGATTCTCTCCTCATGTCTAGCTTCTTCTCAAGTATCTGTCTCACTGCAAACATTGGGTCAATTGTGCTGCATCCTGATCTGAATCTGAACTGCTCATCTCCCATCTTACATTCTACTACTCTGCATATCCATTTATTAATCACCATCTCCAGAATTTTCATGCAATGTGATAGGAGTTTGATGTCTCTGTACTAACCACAGTTGTGGATGTCCACTTTGTTCTTGTACATTGGCATGAGTATGGTTATCCTCCAGTCATTTGGGATACGCCTTTCTCTCCACACTGCTATTATTACCCTCAGGAGCCATTACTCCCCTATCTCACCCAGCATCTTTATCATATCTGCTGTGACCTCATCTGAGCCTGCTACTTTCCCTGACTTTATTTTCCTGAGTGCTGTTCTTACTTCTTCTAGGGTGGGCTCCTCCTCTTCTCTCATCGTAGGCTGTTTCTGGGGCAGTACAGCTTTTGTGGGGTTTTCTTCATTCAGAAGCTGCTTGAAGTACTCCTTCCAGTTACCTTTGATGTCCTGTGGACTGGCGAGCAGGTTGTTGCTTGCATCCCTTATGATGGGTGTCTGACTATCTTCTTTATCTTTCTGTGTTTGCCTTGCAACCTGATATAGTTTCTTTCACTAAAGTTTTAATAACCTCCATTTTAGGGCCAAACACTGCAGCTGTAGCCCATATACAGATACAAATGGCAGTACCAAGTAATACAACTTCAGGGTTCTAAGGTGTAGGTTACAAACTCTCCATTGCACAGTTTGCATATTTTATATCAGGGCTTTGACTGAAAACTGTCTGAAGCATTTTTGCACCACATGTTATATGTTAATTTAACAGTATTCAGAAAAACACTCATGCTAATCAGTTGTTCAAGATTTAGCATTACTTTCTTTACAAGAAAGGAAAGCAAAAATATGGTTTTCTTGGACAAATGGGGAGAAGTAGAAAACTTAAAAGAAATGCAGTGTTTAAAGTACTTACATTGTTGGGTAAAATAGTTCAAGATGATATTATTTCCAATCTAACAGACTACACACAAAGAGCCTTTCAAAGTTGGCCCAGAACTGTTCAAGACTCATAGGTATTTCCTTTTAGACCCTTCACAACACAAGTACTAACAATTCTATAGGTAGGGAAGATTCCTAATAGCTTTCCAGACAGGCAAGCTCTACAGGTACAGTGGCCTTCATTTGATTTTGCTTTGCTGGATAGCAGCTCTAGTCTGTCAAAGATGCCGTCTTACACATGTATACACCCACACCCACACATGCATATACACACAAAAAAATACTGAACTGAAGCCTAATTCAGGGATTTTCATACCTTCCACTACATTTCCTTCTGTTGTTCAAAACTGGAAAAATAACTATATTACACTTTGTAAAAAGGCTGGAAGGAAGCACACTTGGTCACACATTCCTCCAAGGTTTAATGTCACAGAATAAAAGCAAGCAGTACTCCAAAATGCTGATAACATTCCAAATCCATTTTTGTTCACAGGAGCTTCATCAGAATAATAGATTACATAGCTGAGACCCATTAAATAATCCCCCTAATCATAAAATAACCAATAAAACTACAGAATAAAATTAAAAAAAAAGACATACAAAAGTTATCAGAATATTGCTACCTAGTGTCCAAACATTGTAATTACATACCATAAAAGACGTGCAATAGTAGAAACTGTAAACTGTTCAATCACTCATATAAAAATATAATAAAATAAAATAAAATGTCTCAACAATGTGTTTATAAAATAGACTTGTAAAAAAATATATATTTATGCATTTATAAAAAAATATATATATTAGTACATTATAGCTTAGCAGACCTGCGTTTAAGTAGAGGTGCTACTGAGATATTCTCATTTAACCCAGGTGTCCTGCCTGCATCTAGGATAATCTGCCACAATAATTCCCTATATTGTAGGATAGTCTCCCAGGCACCACCCCTCACATCAGGTATAGCAGCATCCAAGACACAAAATTCATACATTGCCCTTGGGCAATCCAAAGACTGTTTATATAAAGCATTGTTAGCATTACCTTTCTTAACATCATACATATGCTCATGTATGTGTCTTTTCAACTTTTGTTCGGTGTTGCCCACATAAAAGGCATCACAAGTCTTACAAACAACTAAATATACTAAACCACTAGAATTGCAGTTACTAAAACATTTACCATACACACGTTTATGCTTACATTTTAAAAATACCCGATCTGTATTGGAAATAAAAGTGCACTGTGTACATGCTCCACATTTGAAGGTACATTTTCTCTTAGTAGTATTATCGGGTCTACTTCACGTTGTCGTAAGCTGACAATATCGAGTCTGATATTGTCGCCACGACAATATCGAAAGTGAAGAACATTGTGCAAGTAAATGGAAATCACCGTAAGGGGAGATTTCTGTTTACCTCAATGAAGTGTGGTCTCTGAATTGGTATATTTAAGTAGGGGGGGTGTGGGGGGTGCAGGGGGGCTTGCCCCCCTGCCCTCGCCATTTTTTTTTTTTTTTTTTTTTTTTTTACTTTATTTGATGTTTTACTTAATCGATCAATAAAGTTTGACCTTTATTGATTCGGTTAAGTAAACTTTCAATAACGTGATATAGATGCGTATTATCAGACTTCAGTTTACTCCCACTCTCAAACAGGTCCTTCAAATTTTTACCCCTCTTATAACTAATCTTTAGGGCTCCCTTATTGATAAACTTAAGATCCGTCAATGAAGTGAGCCTGTTCCATTCCTTTGTTATTACATGCACTACCATTTTGGAGTCTAAATTGAAATCTAGGGTAAGGGCTTTTGAGTAAACTAAGGGGTCAACCTCCCTTAAGCAGTGTTGGTTTATATCCAGTCCTTTACCCAACAATGGGTAGTACCTAACATGGTATAAATTGCTTACATAGGTACGGATGTCAACCAATAATTCCCTCGGGTACCCCCTTTGAATAAATAAACTTTCAATAAAATCACATTCCAACAAAAAATCAGCATCTAGGGAAGTCATCCTGGATGCACGAATTAAGTGACCCTTATAAATGTTCTTTTTTTGTATACAAGGGTGGGCACTCGAGAAATGAAGGTATGAATTTGAAAAAGTGTCTTTACGAAATATTTTTGAATTAATACTCTCAACAGTCTTAAATAGGCTTGATTTTTTTGGACGTGAGTCTGTCTGTATTTATCGAACTAGTAAACTCCAAAAAGGAGGTAGTAGTATCCAAATAACTTTTCCACTGTGTCACTCCAAAAAATAGCTATATCATCTAAAAATCTCTGGTAATGGAACCAGCATTTACTATATACAGAATTTAAAACATATTTTTTCTCCCACCATGCTAGAAATATATTTGCATAAGTGGGGACACAATTTGCCCCCATTGCTACACCCTTAATTTGATGAAAAAATTCTCCCCCATAGAAAATAAAACTGTTTTTTAATACCATCTGCATCAGTTGTAAAATAACTAGCAACTGGTCCGTGGATGGACAGGCCTTGTCTATTAAAGCTTCTTCCAACCAGGTTAACCCTAAATCCTGGGGTATAACAGTAAACAAGTATTTTATATCAGCTGTGTAAAGATAATATTATCAAAGCACTGGTCCATTTTAATTCCCTTTAAAAAGTCCCAGGAGTCTTTTTAGAATAGTCCTTTCTGTACCCCAAATGGACTTTAATTTTATATTCAGATATTTTACTATAGGTGCCGTCTTTGACCCTTCAGACGATACTACTGGTCTTAAGGGTGTCCCTAGGGTCCTTATGCACCTTGGGTATACAAAAAATAGTAGCAATTCTAGGTTGAGCCACTTGTAAATACATGAGTGTCCAGATCAATCAGTCCTTCCAACAATAAATCATTAATGGCTAAATAAATTTTTTGTATGCAACAAACATTTCATTTCTGGATGCTCTCCTATAGGTGCTAGAATCACCCAAGATGTCTAACATCTTACCTTCATATATGACATTGTCCATCAACGCAGGACCCCCCCCCCCATTGTCCGGTTTCATAACTCACACATTTCGATTCTGTTTAAGTTCCTTTAAAACCATACACTCCCCAGCTGTGAGATTATGTTTAAACCTATGGGGAAAAGAATTAACCTGCCTTAGTTATTTTTCTACTACCATTTAAAAATTCTTGATTTGGGGATGTAAAGGTGGGTTAAATTCACTTTTTCTCCTTAAAATTTCTGGATTTATCCCTTTGCTTGTTCCCTTGAACATAACTTCAAAGTTTAGCTTTCTCATAAAAGTCTTAGCATCCAAAATAACTGTAGTCAGGTCACATTTATTGTTAGGAATAAATTAAAAACCCCGAGACAATAAATTAAAATGATCAACCTTCAGGTCTATACAGCCTATAATTAAAAATGTTATAGTTGTTAAAAGAATTGTTATTCTCACACCTGACTATTTTTTCAGTAGATGAAACTAAAATCCCCCCCCCCCCCCCCCGGGCTCCTCTGTTCCTCCTCCATTATAAAATTAAAGTCCATTTAGGGTACAGAAAGGACTATTCTAAAGGACTCCTGAGACTTTTTAAAGGGAATTAAAATGGACCAGTGCTTTGATAATATTATCTTTGTCACAGTCGATATAAAAGACTTGTTTACTGTTATTTTTATTTATTTAACATTTGTTAACTGGGAAAGTCCGACTTGGAACAAAGCCAATTTTCAGCGGAGACCCAGGGAGAAAGGCTCCAGATGCATGTCTTTGTAACATGGGAGGAAACTGGAGCACCCAGAGGAAACCCACATGAATGCAGGGAGGACATGCAGACTGCACAGAAGGGACCCCAGCCAAGAATCAAACCAGAGAACCTCTTGCTGTGAGGTGACAGTGCTACCGCTGCACCACTGCACCATTATAGCCCAGGATTTAGGGTTAACCTGGTTGGAAGAAGCTATAGTAGACAAGGCCTGTCCATCCATGGACCAGTTGTTAGTTATTTTACAATTGATGGCGATGGTATTAAAAACAATTTTATTTTCTATGGGGGAGAATTTTATCATCAAATTAAGGGTGTAGCGATGGGGGCAAATTGTGCCCCCACTTATACAAATATATTTCTAGTATGGTGGGAGAAAAAAATATGTTTTAAATTCTGTATATAGTAACTGTTGGTTCCATTACCAGAGATTTTTAGATATAGTTATTTTTTGGAGTGACACAGTGGAAAAGT